>NC_133658.1:368987692-369287692 GCF_037893015.1 Macrotis lagotis
TATTGATAGCAACTGTGGGAAAAATATTGAGTCAACTTCTCTGATGAACTTATGATAAAGAAGGCAACTCATCCCAGAGACAGAGCTGATGGAATCTGAACACAGACTGAAGAATACTTTTTTTCCTCTCTTACTATTCTTATCTTTCTGGGGGGGTATGTTTACTCTCACAACAAGATTATTGTAATAATATAAAATAAATGAACCAAAAAAAAGAAGATGGGGGTTAGGGAGTGGAGTGCATGGGTGTGCATCAGCCCTGCTCTTCCCATAACTCTTTCTATACCAGGAGATAAGCAAATAAATATTCCATTTTACCTTGAAAAATATCTTGCCTGCTTGTAGAGATGGACTTAAAAAGGTTGCAGTTCATGTAACTGTTTTTTCATTGTTTGTTGCAAATTAAGTAGAGCATAAGAAAATTTGAAATTCTAGTTATGCTCAAATTGTTCCCTAATACATTCATATTTTCAAAGTTAATGTATAAAAACAGCAGAACTTCTACTTTCTGGTGAAAAGAATTGTGATCTTAAAGTTAGGAAATGAATTAGTTTTGGAATTAGAAAATATGAGTTTGAATTCAACATTTGAACATTGCTTTCTGTGTAGTCATTTAAACCTGGTTAATCAGTTGTTAGTCAAAAAGTTAGGCTTTTTAAATAAATTTATTAAGTGTTTACTGTGTGATAGGCATTATTCTAAGTGCTGAGGATATAACAGGAGGCAAAAAGAGACAATTAAAAGAAATCACTACCCATAAGAAGATTACCTCCTAATGGGAAAGATAACTTTCAAAAAAAAATTTAGATCAAGAATGTAGCTTGTAACTCATTCATGCCTACCTGTCCATAATATGAAATTCTCATCCATGTAACAAATTAGGAAGAACATTGGCTATAGAGTGAGAAGACATGATTTCAAATCCTACTTCTGGTACTTACTATATGTGTAGTTTTAGGCAAATTACTCAGTCTCCCTGGCCCTTCTATTCCTCACCTATAAATGACTATTAAGGTCCCTTTAAATTCTAGATCTGTGATCCTATATGTCCTTTCATAAGGGAGAAGTTACCCAATATTCTGATAGCTTTCTGCTTTTGCCTGGATACAAATAGAGCATATATACTATTTATTAGTGATCTCTTATTCTCACTACATGACTGACCCATCCTTCTTTCATCAATGAATTTCTCTAATGACACTTGTTATACCACTTCTCCTGTATAATCCCTAATTTGTCACGTACTATAACCTGCTCACACCCATCACACATCTTTTCATTGCTTTTTAGGACTGTGGCAGTTAAAGGCATGAAAATATACAACCTTGCTAGAAGACTATTGTATGGGGTTTTGCTTCAAAAGGGGAACAACAGAATGATCCAGAATCTCACAATTAATATAAAGTCAAGGTGTTCATGAAGGGCTCTATACAAATTTTACTTGCATGGGCCATTCATAAAAGTTATCAACTATCTTTTCTCCATTTCCTTGACCCTAAAAAAGATGGTTTTCTCTATTTTGTCTCCATTTCCTCATTTTTCAGCCACTTCCTGATCCCTTTTAATTTGGTTTTTACTGCATGATTCAAACAAACCCATTCTCTTCAAAGTTACCAATTAGTCATTTGTTACTTGCCAAATCAGTGTCCTCATTTTAGTCTTCATCATTCTTAATTTTCTGCCACATTTGACACAACTCAATAGCCCCTCTCTCTAGGTACTCTTTCTTCCAGGGACTCCATGACACTCTTCTGTCTTGCTTTTCTCTTATGCCTAGGATGCATGTTCTTATTCACTTTTGCTGTTCCTTATCCTGTACTGTTCACTTAGGGTAGATAACTATCAAGATTCTGTCCTGGACTCTTTCCCCCCCTCTCTCACTACACCCTCTCCTTTGATAATCTCTTCAGCTTCCATGAGTTAATTATCAACTCTATGTAGAAGACTCCTATATGCATTCCTGCACCATTCCTGATTGTTGGAATCTCTACCTGGGCTTTCTCATAGACATCTACACTGCAAAAACTGAGAAAATGAGATTGCCTGCTAAGATGCTTACCTGGCAATTTGAAGAGGAAGAATTGCAAATTATCAATTGTATATGAAAAAATGTTCCAAGACACTAGTAGAGAAATATAAATTCAAATAACCTTGAAGTATTATCTTACATCTATCAGATTGGTTAAAATGATGAAAATAATGATAAATCCTGGAGCAGATGTGAGAAAATAGGTATACTAATACACTTTTGGTGGAGTTCTGAACTAGTTCAATCATTGTGCAGAACAAATTAGAACTATATCCAAAGGACTGACCCGGAAATACTGCTATTTGAACTACCCCAAGAAAATTGAAGAAAAAAAAATTGTACATACAAAAATATTTATGGCAGCAATTTCTGTGGTGACAAAGAATTAGAAATCAAGGGCATGCCCATCAATCAGGGAATGACTAAACAAGTTATAGTATATGATTGTGTTGAAATCCCATTATTTTATAACAAATTATGAGTAGAAAGATTTTAGAAAAACTTGGAAAGATTTATGTGAATTGATAGAAAGTGAAGTGAACAGAATCAGGAGAACAATCAACATGGTAAAAGCAATATTGTTAAGATGAACAACTATGAAAGATTTAGTAACTCTGATTGGTATATTGATCCATTAGAACTTTAAAGATCTCATAATGAAAAATGCTGCCCACTTCCACAGAAGAGAAATTATGGATTCACAATGGAGATAGAGACATAATTTCCCCTGTTTTTATTTTTGTGCCTTTTTGGATTTAGATAATGTGGAAACATATTTTCCATGACTTTATTTGTATAATGAGTATCATATTTCTTACTATCTCAATAGGTAGGGGAGGATTAAAAGAAAGGCAAGAATTTATGATCAGGAGTAAAATTTTAAAAAAAAGCTCATTTCATTTTGCATCAGTTCTTATTAGGCTTTTCTGAAACCATACTCTTTATCATTTCTTACAGGATGATAATATTTCATCCATAAGATGTTCCTTTTTCTGGAACAGAGGCAGGCTGTCCCTCATGCCTACTCCAGCAAAACCTGAAGTTTATACTAGATTGAATATCAAGAAATACAAGAATATACAATAATCAATAATCAAGAATTGCAATACTTAATCTACTTTTGAAGTGCAAGTCAGAAATCTGCAGGCAGTTGGGAATGGAACCCTTTCAGTGAAAGCAACAAAGATGCCCTTAGAATCCAACACAGTAATTTATGCACTTAAGAAAAATTTTAAATGTTTGTTGAGTTGAATTATTAATGCTTGCTTAAGTAAAGGAAGACCCTTTCCTCTTCCTACAATGAGGATTTTATAAAACAGAGTACTGAATTATGAATTAAGATACATGGGCTCTATTTCCAACTATGCCTCTAAATATAACCTGGGATAAATTACTTTCTCTCTTTGAATTTCTCTCCCCAAGGATAAAATGAAAGTCTTGGACTGGATAATAAACTTAGTTTTACAATTGTCTGTATCTAGTGAATAGAACAATAGATTTGGAATAAGGGAGACCTGGATTCTAATCTTACCTCAGACTATTTGTATGACTTTAGGATAAGGTAGTTCAGTTCTCTTTTGCCCATTTTCCTCTCCTAAAAAGTGAAAATGATAGTACTTAATTATTCATCGATAAGGAATCACTGAACAAGTTGTAGTACATGATTGTGATGGAATACTATTGTTTTGTAATGAATTATGAGTAGGGATTTGCTTTGCAAACTTTAAAATGCTAAAGAATTATGAGTTCTTTTTAATTTCTTTCCCCACAATAGCTCTTTGAGGTTGGTAGTGCAAGTATTCTTATTATTTCCAGTTTACAAATGAGAAAACTGAAGTTCAGTTTAGTAAATAAATTGCCCAGGGTCACCAACTAGTCAGGTGGAGTTTTCCAATACAGGTCAAGAGCTTTTTCAACCCCACTCCAGTTATCACTTTATCTGGGCATCCAGGTGTCTCAATCTGATGCCTCACCATGTCAAAGAAATGAAGAATCCATGAGGAAATTTTAGAAGAAAGCAATGGAAAGAATTAGAGTTTGAAAATCAGACACAATATTAAATTGTGTGGGCTTCAGCCCACAATAATAAAATAGCCAATTTTGGGAATGGGTTTCCACTGAATGTCTCTGTGAAAAATAGAATTCTTATGAACTCCTAAACTTTTTTTTCACTTTTCAGTCAACACTGACTAGGCTTCTACATAAATACTCCATCTGTATCAGGTACTAGGTTCAAGGTAAGAAAAGATTAATGATCTCTCTTTGAGTAGTCAACCAGGTTAGAGCTCTCTTGCAGGCCCCTGCCTAATTATTACCTTGAATATGCATGTACCACTTAATCACTTGACTTTGGAACCTCTTCAGTCCTACTGAGAACACACCTCAGGGATTAGTTTAAGCTAACATCAAATTTATATATGATTAGGAATGGGAAGAACCTTCAATGACAAAGCATCACATATACCTCCCACATAAAATCAGTCTCCACATTACTTTTTCCATTCACTTCACCTTCAACACACACAGGATATGCTTGATGATCTCACCATAATATTATCTTTTTCCCTTTTAAACCATTTTATATATCCATTCTTCTTTTTTTTTTCCTAATATTATTTACTAGCTGGTCAGATGAGTGAACGAATATGAACTGGCCTATCTTTTCTTCATTATCTCCTTCCCCTCTTATCTCTCTTTCTTTTCTTTATCATTAAACATATTAGGTGACTATTCTGTATAGTTGGTTCATTGGCAGTGATCAAATAGTTGAGGAATATGATTAAAATTAGCTCAAATTAAAGAAGTGACTTAAAAGATATCTTCAGGGGCAGCTAGGTGGTGCAGTGAATAGGGCACCGGCCCTGGAGTCAGGAGTACCTGAGTTCAAATCTGGCCTAAGACTCTTAATAAGCCTTGCAAAAACCTAAAAAAAATCTTCAAGAATGAGTATGATAAGAAAATGAAGTTGAGATGTTTGCAACTTGAACACCAGGAAGAACAGATGAACAATTCAAATGTTGCATGAGTTGTTACAGGAAAAGGCCTCTGGGATGTTAGGTACAACTTTTATGGAAAGAAATGGATAAAATTACTTAGGAATAATTATGTGGGGATGAGTTTTATATCTCATGACTATGAGCTCCCAAATCCACTAAGAAAGTTCAGATAAGATAGAATCCCTGTCTTCATGGAGTTAATAGTAAATTTTCACAAAATTTAAGAGTTAAAAGTAACCTTAGAGGTTCATCTGATTCAATTCATATAATGGACCACAAACATGAAACTACAAAACACAATATTATATGACAAATACATTAGAAAGTTGAAAACCAAGATTTTAAGTTACTCCTAAGAGGAAAGCGCTTTGCCCAGGGTGAAAGAATCCTATCTCCCTTCTTCCCTTTTCTCTCTGTCTTTTGTATCCCTCACTCCACCCACTTCTCATTTAAATACCATCTCTAATATCTGGCAAAGCTTATGGAAATCAGAGTGAAATGGCTATATTTAACCTAGTCTCATTTATTAAAATAATTACCTTAATTAATACTAATTATTAAATATTCATCATTTAGTTATATGCTTCCCTTTGCTTGTACATGCACTCTATATTAGTCATTATAAAACAAGGCATGCAGAAAACTGTATAATTAACCACAAAGCATTCAGGACATAAACTCAATAAAAATCAAAGGTAGGTGAAAAATGCTTTGAACTGTGTAGGATACTACTGGAGACTTCCTGTGGCCATCAGAAAGCTTTAGGGTGAAGGTGAGATTCTTCCCTGTTTGGTGCCCTTACAACTTTTCTCAGGAATTGAGGGAAAAGACATATAGGGAAAAGCAAAAGGTATTCATTAGTATGGCTAGTTAGAAAAGTCAGAATATTCCTAAGTATAGCTAAACCAGAGAGACTGTGGGAGATAGTTATTCAAATTTTCAAAAACTGCAAGGGATCTTGTGGTATTAAAAAAAAAACTTGGAAAGGTTCAGACTGTAGAATGTAGAGCTGGAAGGAAAATTAGGACAAAGAACACAGAACATCAAAAGTAGAGTATAATGTCAGAAATATTTTATAACCTCATATTTTTAAATACTCTTCTATTAAGGTAGAATGTGAGCTCTTTGAAAATGTTTTTTTTTCAATTCATTCTATTTATATCCTCAACCTCTTTTGCACAGTCTAGCAATTAATAAATCCATGTTGATGGATTGAATTTAGAATATGGAGTGTTAAAGGTATGAGGTGTAATAATAATACTAATTAACAAAACTACCCATAATAATAGCTAGCATATATATATATGTACATATATATATATGTACATCTTTAAGATTTACAAATCACTTCATAAATATTAATTTGTTTTTATCCTCACCACAACCCTGGACTTAGTACATGGAAGGTACCATTTTTGAGCTGGAAGGTATCTTAGTACATAGACATGGAATATGAGAACAAGAGAGACTGTAGAATATAGGATTTCAGATTGTCAGTTCTTCTATGATTACATTCTTACATTCTATGATTCTATGAAAAAAGCAGATTTGTTTTGTTAGGATTTCCTATGTGATGTTGGGTAGGGCCATAACCATGACTGTCTCTTGTATAGTCAACTTACTTCATTTTGCTGACTACTGTTACAGCTCAGTACCAATCCAGTGCTAACCTGACACTGGGCAGGTAGCCATTGGGAATTAGAATTAGGTCATCCACTCTTTCCACTTAGGTCATCAAAAAGTCATTGACTTCTAATTGTTGTAATCACCATCACTACTAAATGATGCTAGAAGCTTAGCCCCAAAAGTCACTCCATCTCCCTTCCCATCCCCTGAGTCATTTTGCCTCACTTGTTACTGATTTTTATTCTGTTTTCCTGGTAAGCACAGTGATTCTTATCTTTCTGTAAGTCAATATTAAAAGAAAACAGTAGAAGAGAATGTTTCAGGACTAAATTGGGCTAGACATGAGTGAAGAATTCTTACTCTTTTCTTTGGTACCCCACACCTGGAATTTGCATATAAAAATCAAGGTAATCTGGTGAGTCTAAGTACAATTTTGTGCTTGGAAATATAATTTTCATGAAATTCAATGCTGTGTAGATTCAACTGTTGGTAATACTAAAAGTATTTCTAAACATGCTAATGTAGGAGCCCTGGAGTCATGGCTGGGTTGTTAACTCACTGCAAGGTCTTAAACAAATCACTTTACATATTATTTTTTCCAGTAGAATATAAACACCATAAGGTCATAGAGGTTTATATTTTTTTGTCTTTATATTCTTAATGCTTAGGATGTTGTCTAACACATAATGGACAAATACTAAATATTTGTTGACTGGTTTACTGATCCTCTGGGCCTAGACTCCTCATTTGTAAAATGAAAAGGGATCACGAGGTACTGTCTAAGCTCCCTTTCAGCTCTAACAGGGTAGGATAGAGTGTTGGGCTTGAAATTAAGGAGCAATTCATCCACAAGTATTTATTAAGTGCCTACTGTTTTACATGCTGGGGATATGAAAAAAGATACAACAATTCCTGCTTTCAGGGTGCTAATAATTATATTGGAGAAGTCAACATGTAGTTTTATTTATATAATTATCTGTTTCCACTTACAGAGTAAATGCAAAAAAGAAATATGAGGTGGTTTAGTGAGAAAGAGCCCTGGCAGATAGGGGATCAAGAAAAACTATGTGTAGATGTGGTATGTAAACTGACTCATAAAGGACTGAGAAAAATCTGGTTAAACTTCTACCTTATGCACTTTCTAGTAGAGTGATCCCAGAAAATTCTTTTAGCACTTCTGCACCTCAGCTTCCTCATTTATAAAATGGGGACAATAACACAAACTTTTTAAAGTTGCTTAGTTATGTCTTTGTGATCCCATTTTGTGTTTTCTTGGCAAAGATACTAGAGTGATTTACCATTTTCTTCTCCAGTTCACTTTATAGATGAGAAACTGTGGCCAAAGGGTTAAGTGACTTGCCTAGGGGTCACACAGCTGGTATTTGTCTGAGACCATATATGAATTCAGATCTTCCAGACTTCAGATCCAGCACTCTATCCACTGTATCCCCTAGCTGCCCAGCTACCTAACCTGTCATCTCTTTTGTATATACCCAATTATGTACATATGGTTTTCCCTGTTAGAATATAAGTTCCCTAAGGCTAAGGATGGTTTCATTTTGACTTTATGTCCTTAGAATCTAGCCAGATACATAATAGATACTTAATAAATGATTGTTGGTTGATTAATTAAACTCCAAGTATTATATAAATTAGAATGATGGTCATGATGATATAGAGGCACCATCAACAGAAGATATGAACCTCAGTTTCCATCTCTGTAAAATTTAAGTGGTTTGATGAGATGATTTCAAAGTTCTCTTCTATTCTTGAAATTCTGCCATTTTGTATTCCATGTCCTTTCTGGTTCTGAGGATTATGATCCTTTGTGCTTTAACTTAATTCCAATAGTGGTGTTGAAGGCACAGATCAACCACATTCTCTCACTTAGCCTACCACCTAATGAGTGGTACATGTCCTGTTTGTTAATCAGATTAAAGCTAACTGGTTCAAGTATAAATAATTGCTCCCATGATTTCAACAAGCATTTTAAGTACAGTCAATTTGGTTAAATCAGATAGTCTCATTCTGGGAAGCCATATTCTCTAGACTAGGGCAGTTCAATACAACAAGAGGATGATATTACATTAGCTACTATTACTCTGTGGTTTTAAATATCAAAGGAAAGTGTTGTCTAAAACCTTATAACCTGGAATGTTCTCAAGCTTTCTAGAGACAACATAGTATAGTAGAAAGAACACTGGATTTGGAGCCACACAATCAGAATTTAAATACTGTTCTAAAATTATTTTTAACTGTGTAGCTTTAAGCCAGTCATTGACATTTTCTGAATCTCATTCTCTCTCTCTCTCTCTCTCTCAAATAAAAGAACTAGATGCAACAGTCCACCTGAATGACCTTTCAAATGTTAAAGTTTCTAATGATCATAGTCAATGCCAAGAACAAATAATTATTTAATAATTTTGAGGGACTGGCAAAATAATGAGACATGTTTTTTAAACATATAATATTTTATTTTCCTCAATGACCTGTTAAAACAACTTTTAACGTTTATTTTTTAGAAGTTCTAGGTGGCTAGGTTGCACAGTGGATAGAACACCAGTCCTAGAGTCAGGAGTACCTGAGTGCAAATCCAGCCTCAGACACTTAATAATTACCTAGCTGTGTGGCCTTGGGCAAGCCACTTAACCCCATTACCTTGCAAAAAAAACCCCTAAAAGATGTTCTGAATTCCAAATTCTATCTCTCCTTTCATATCCCTGAGATGGTGAACAATCAGATATGGGTTACACATGTGCAATCATGTAAAACATAGTCCTTTGGGATTGTGATAGATCATTGTATTGCAGAGAGTAGCTAAGTCATTCACAATTCTTCATAGTACTGTCTTACCCTTACTATAGACAATGTTCCTCTGTTTCTGCTTCACTCACTTTGTATCAGTTCATGTAACTTTTTCCCAGTTCTTCTGAAATCATCCCATGTGATAAGGTCTTTTCTCAGTATTCTCTACTTTTAGATCAGAGCTACAGGATCAAAGTCAAATTTTAAGCTTAAGCAAAAAGGATCTTTGCTACTCCTTCCTTCTCCCTCAGCTCTTTAACCACACCATCTCTTTCCCCATATTCAGGACAAAATTGTCCACTGCTAATAGTGCTTTTATTCTGTCTTTCTATATTTTGCTGGTCAAACTATATCTAGGTCTTTTCCTCTGGTCAGCATACTGTGTTCTAAAACTTTTCAAATTTAACATTCTCCATGTCACTCACTTCAAGAAGTTTTTCTGAGAATAGATAATAACAGATATGAAATCAGGAGAAAGGGAAGGAATAATCACTTATGTACAAGGGACTGTCTTAAAAATTTTACAAATATCATTTCTTTTGAGCCTTACAACTGCCAGAGATAGCTACAATTATTAATATAGATGAGGAAACTGAGGCAGAGATTAAGTCAGTAAATGTTTGAGGTTGGATGTAGACTGAGTTCTTCCTGACTCCCAGTCCAGGACTCTATCCACTCTGCCATACTTCATTAGTTCTGCTACTTAGTTGTATGATGATCCTGGACAAGTCCTTTCCCTTTTCTGTATCTTAGTTTCCATCTATGTATGTTAGATGGATTGGTAAATCCAAAGTAATTCTGTTTGGGTTATTTACCAAGGAAACTAAATTCCCTTTGGCCTTTATCTGTTTATGCTCAAAGACTATTAATGGATTAATGAGCTGCAGCCCTCAGGTAAAATGTGGATGTCTGTCTCTGCACACAAAGGCATTAATTGATACAAGTGAAAATCAGTGGAGGCATATTAAGGGACAAAAAGCACATCTATAATCCTCTCAAATGACAACAGATTGGGTGGCTGCATACTTGGTCCATACAGAGAGACAGCCCTTCAAGGATAGAATTAAGACTAGTTGCTAATATTGGAGTCAAAAATAAAAAGCTCTGAAAATCCCCAGGAAGATAATAATTGGGGGCCTTCTGGAAGGGACAGGTTTGACAAGTTCTACAAGTACCCACCCATCTTTCCTCCAGGAGACTTGTGCTGTTATTGCCTTTGGAACTATCAATGTTGAACTGAGGGCCATGAGAAAAGGTCACTCAGAGAATCAGAAAATGTCAGAACTTAAGAACATGGCATGTTAGATCTGGAAATTAAATCAGAATAGAGACCTTCAAGGCTGGAAAAGACCTTAAACAGTCACTCAGGCCAACTATTTTATTTCAGAAATAATGAAATGAAGGCCAAGTGGGGAAAGAAAATTGCTGAGTAATTAGCTCTTTGGTAGCAGACACTTTCTTAATAATTGGCACTTGTATATTACTTTACATCCAATCATTCATTTGATGCTCATTATAACCCTATGAAGTTAGTACTATTTAATATCTTATGATCTTTTCCTTTCTCAGAACCTAGTTCAGGCCTTTGTATACAATAGGTACCTAATTCATGTTTTTGAATTCAAATGAGTTGAATTTTTAGTGAGAGGTCTTGTGCTGTTGAATTCTACACATTCATAGTTGTTCAGATTATATATTGTTTGCCCAGATGTCTTTCTGTACACTAAGGTTGTTTACTTGCTGATGAAGATCCTTGAAGACAGGCCACATCTATACTAGCCATCATTCGCCTGGATGGATTGTAACAGTTGGGCAACATGACCTGCTCTGATTCTCTAGGGTTTCCTCCTCCCCTGCAGGGGCTGTAAGAGCATTCATGGCTTTCCCATCCTCAGAGTAGGTGATGTTCTTTGAGGTGTTTTGTGTGGTAGCCACTGATTCCACAGAGTCCCCAATTCTCGTTGTGCTTCTATTCCATGGAAGGTGTCCAGAACTGGAACTTGGTATCTTTTTCATTTTGCAGATGAGAAAATTGAGTCTCAGAAAATTCAAATGACACCTCTGGTGATATAGTTAGAAAATATTTGGGAAAAGAATACAAACATGCTACTTAACAACTAGCTCTTCTAGGTACTTTAATTACTAGTTAATTATCTTTTGACCATTCCTACCTAGAGCGAAGCAAAATTGAAGCAAAATCTGAGGGACTCAAGCCACAATGCAGGCAACAGAATCTCCTTATCCCCCTCTCTAGTTTTTTTTCCTCTGTTAAAGTCTCATTTTCAATGTATAATCTTAAAGAGTATTCAAGCTCTTTTGTGAACTTTAATCAATTCAGGTGGTCCAAGATGATCCTCTATTTCCTTGTTTATTATGAACTCATAAATTAGTCACAGTAGAATCATAGATTTAGAGCAATGAAGGAACTCAAAGACCATCAAGTCCAACTTTGTTTTTGCTGATGAGGAAATTATTGCCCATAAATGATGTCATTTAAACAAGATCACTTGGGTAATAAATAGAGTCGTTGAGTCTACATGCTACAGCAAAGTCAGTGCTGCTTCCACTAGACTACATTGTTAGTTAATCATCAGTATTTATTACATGCTTACTATGTGCCAGATACTGTTAAACGTGGAAGATACATAGAAAGGCAAAAGACAGTCCCTAGCCTCAAATAACTCAGAGTTGAAAGAGTCAAAGATTCAGATTAATTGCACTGATTAAGCTTGGTTCCAGAGAATTGCTGTTGAAGCACACTTCCCTCCTATCAAGAAAAAAACAAGGGAAAGGACACTTGTGAAATGTTATCAGGTGGGCTTCTTTCCTCAGAGGGCTTTGCTTAATTGTTTGTCTTTGTTAAAGGATTCATTCATTCAGGGTGGACTATAAAGCTGAGGTGAAAAAAACCAAAGAGCATCAATAAATGTTTCAGCACAAATGGATCAATCAAATTTTATGCTCTCTTATAGAGAATATCAGAGAAATGGTTTTTGGTGATCAGAACATGATGAGAGAATAGCACTGACCAGTTTTCTCTTGGAGTTTGCAACTGGACAGGGAATATAAGCCACATATATAAATAGTTCTAATGAAAGATAGAAAATGAAGGTACCATTAGAAAGGTGAGAGAGAGAGAGAGAGAGAGAGAGAGAGAGAGAGAGAGAGAGAGAGAGAGAGAGAGAGAGAAACAGATAGAGACAGACACAGACAGAGAAGTTATTAGTTGAAAGCTCATAATCTTCATGGATATTCTTGAATTTCTGTGGTTGAAAATATTATAATGAGCACCTCTTACCATAGATAAGCTTAGCTTCAAAAAAAGTCATATGGTATGGGGAAAAAGTAATAGGACTGGAGTCAAAGGAGACCAGGGTTCAAATTCTAGCTCAGACATTGTGCATAGTAGAAGCCTTCTTGATCTGTTGAAATCTGCTAGACCCAAGTTCTGCCTGCATAGACTTGAAGACCTCCATACTGAAAGAAGGCATTATACAATGCTTCCTCATTGTTTGTCCAGTGGATAGTCCTTTAATCTTTTTGAGTTTTGATTTATTTTCATTTATGAAGTCCTTATTACAGGAGTAGAGAAACTCTGGTCCATGTGTCACATTGATCTGGTGCTGCCAAGGCAACTGCAGACAAGACTCAAAATTCAATAAATCTAGTAGTTTTTTAGGGATGAATCAATTTAATGTTGCCAGGCTTTGGCATGAAAATAGAAAGAAAAAAATCCTTGAACTTGAAGATTTTACCTTCTAATGCGAATGACAACCTGTAAATAGGTACATGCAAAATATGCCCAAACTAGATGGAAGGTAGCCTTAGTAAGCCAACTAGCATCTAGGGGACAGGAAAAAACCCCTGTGAAACAAAGTATTTGAAATGAATCCAGAATGAAACCATGAACTCTAAGGGACAGAGGTGAAGAAAGAATTCCTTGTTTGTAGAATGGTGATGATAATGTTTCTCCTACCTATTTATCACAGTTAATTTTTCCCTTTTTTATTTTTCTGAGGCAATGAGATTAAGTGACTTGCCCAAGTTCACAGATCTAGTAAATATCAAATGCCAGGTCAAATTTGAACTCAGGTCCTCCTGACTCTAGGACTGGTTCTCCATCCATTGTACCGTTTAGATGTTCCCCCCTTGGTTAATTTTAAGGAAAATATTTTGTGAATCTTCAAATTCTGTCAGAATATGAGTTGTTGCTACTGCTACTACCATAAAGATCTGTAGAGAGTTGTTGGACCCATTTTGAAGCCTTGCTAGCTTGTTAAAAGAAAAAGATATCAATAATATAAAAAAAAATCTCAAGACATCATTGACTTTAGTGAAGGTTTCACATAGATCAGATTCTCAAGAAATACAAGACTTGTCATATCACTGTATTGAAACTAAATGTGTTCAATTTTCATTTCAAGAGATAAGATTTAGTTTTGACAATATTATTGATATATTTTGTTTTTATATCACCTTCATTTATGAATATCTATTCCATCTCCTCTTGAAGTGAGTCATCTATTGTAATACAAGAGAAAAAAAGAAGAGAAAAAAATGCTCAGCAAAATTATCCAAAGTATCAGTGAAGTTCGGCAGCCTATGAAATGAGCCACACTAATAGTCTCCCATTTTACAAAGGAAGAAGAGGGTGGTTCTATTTTCTCATTTCTCTTTAGGGCTAAGCTTTATTATTATTATTATTATTGTTACACAGCATTCATTTTTGAAAAACAGATTTTGACTAATTTTTTGAATGACTCTTTTTTTAGGTTTTTGCAAGGCAAATGGGGTCAAGTGGCTTGTCCAAGGCCACACAGCTAGGTAATTATTAAGTGTTTGAGACTGGATTTGAACCCAGGTACTCCTGACTCCAGGGCCGGTGCTCAACCTGACAAATTAAGTCCTACTGTTCTCTACTAACCAATCAACCCACAAATATTAATTAAACTACTACTCTGAAACAGTGTGGCATAGTAGATAGATACCTAGCTTCAGAGTCAAACTTATATTCACATCAGTCAGTCAACCAACAAGCATTTATAAATTATTATTATATTCTGTGTACTATGCTAAATTAAAGGGCACTAAAGAAAGGAAAAAAATCTGTGTCTGCCCTCAAGGAGCCCATATTTTAGTACAAGAGACAACGTATAAAAAAGCAAACAAATGTGTATTTATGTACAAACATTCATATTCATACACACACACGCACACACACACATACACAGAGCAAAGTAGAGAAAGGCAGAAAGAGAATGAGAGGCAGAGAAAGACAGAGAGAAATATATATTAGACTGGAAGGGTAGATTGCATTTAAGTTGAGAAGAGTTTTAAATCACACATACACACACAGATATGCATACATTCTTTCTCTCTCTCTCTCTCTCTCTCTCTCTCTCTCTCTCTCTCTCTCTCTCCCTCCTCCCACAGGAGTTTGTAAATGATCCTGCGGGCAATGAAGGCAAGATTTGGGAAAAGCAATTAAAAGTATTTTGAAGTATTCAGATAAGTACCTATATATCTCTGTTAATGATTTTCCCCAATGGTTCTCACCTAGTACTCTATTTTACAGTACTCTCAAATTCTTGTCAATCTACAAGCAATGTATAAACTTACTATGTGCTAGTACTGAAGATACGAATGAAATAATTTTTTAAATGAAATAACTTTCTAGTTGAGAACATACATAAGAACATACATAAATATGTATGTACAGAATACATATAAAGAGAAAAAAATATGAAGTTGTTAACTCCAATGAAGTTTTAGAGGCACAAGCAATTGGGGGGACTAGAAAAGACATCATGTAGAGATGATGCTTGAAGTGACTCTTGAAGGATGCAGTCATCACATATTCTGAATTGAATTGCATCATTGTAAGTCATCATTGATTTGCATGCATTTTATGATTTCATGCAATTAATTGCACTTTTATCTATCAGATTCCTTTTATTTTTATTCAAGTAAAAACATAGATCTTAAGTGCAAGCGATTATGGCTAGGAATTTCATTCAGAATATCTTTCATTTTCATCCCCACTCATATATGGACACCATCTTAGTACAAGGCAATTTATTTTTCTTCCATTTTTTTCTTTCATATTCACCAACAGAAAATCAAAGTATTTAAAGGAAGATGTTTTTTCATCAATAATGTTTTCTCTAAGATGTGAACATGAGGAGAACATGACTTCTAGCTCCGTGATTGCAAAGATGAAAGAAGGCAGGGCAAATCTGGGGAACAGCCAAGAATGTAGAGTGTGTGAATATGAGAAAATTTGAAAAAGCAGTAGAAAGGCAGACTGCAAAACCTTAAATGCTAGGTTAAGAGTTAGTATGGATTTCATAGATCATTTAGTATATCAACTCTCCCTTTGAAACATCTTAGTCAATTAGTTTTCCAATTTTCATTTGAGTACTCTCAGTGATGGACAATGCACTATCTCAGAAAGCAACTCAATCTATTAAGTTATTTCTTTTATCAAGCAGAAATACCACTGTGCCCATACTGCTTTGCTACCTCAGCACAGTATTTAATGAATGAAAGGATGAGAAAATCTCCTGACATCACTCACCATAATTCACTCTGCAAGTCACATATTAGTCAGTTTACAAAGAACAACTGTATTATCTATGATACTTTCACCCATGTAAATATTCTCTTTCTGGCAGCCCTGATGTGGGCAGCATTTGCTAAGGACAATCCCTGGACTGAACCCAATTCATGCCCCATCTGCCCCCACATGTAGTTATTCTCCATAAATGAAGACAGTCACAGGATACACAGTACATGAATCAACAGCTTGGTGCCTCAACAAGGATGAGTTTGTTATCTTTCCCATGCCTCTAAAGGGTGTAGTTACAACTGAATGTGGTCTTCCAAAGCTCTTGTTCCCATTCTTATTAGTAATGCATGAGTTAGTGCTAAAATAGGGAGGGAAAGAAGAGAGCATGTTGCAATATGTGCTGTACGTCAACTCAAAGCCAACAACACTTGTGACTCATCAGTGATAAGCCATTCCAGAAACACCATGAGCCCATCACAGTCACCGGGGTTTAACTGGGTCCATGCAGTAATTATACAAAAGAATAGAATATGAGGGATTTCAAGGAGACTTGTGATTATTTGAATTCACATAAAGAAATGATGTCATAATGGATAAAGTAATCAAAGTATCAAGTGCTATAAACATAAAAGTCCGGCAGAGCTTTGACTTGCCCTTGAAGTTAGAGTATGTTCAACTAGCAATTTAAATGGGTAAAGGAAATAGGCCAAATGACTGCTGAGAAGCTCCAATTCATTAATAGGATATAGTAATAGCAAGATCCTTAAAGATTATCTTGCACAACTTTCTTGTGGCATGGTTGATACAGTGTTGGACTTGTCTTCAAATTCTACTTCAGACACTTAGTGGTGGTAAGACTCTAAATACCCTATCTCCTCTCAGCCCTCACTTTCTCACCTTCAGTTTTCCATTTGTAAAATAAGGATGAGAATAACACCTATCTCACAGTATTGTTGTGAGTTTCAAATTCAATGCAAATTTATAATTCTATAAGCTGTAAAGTACTATATTCATTGTGGGGTGTTTAGAGTGTATGTTTAAAGAGTACTAGCACCTAGCCACACTAAGCCCTTTTCAGGACTGCTCATTGATCTTTCGCGTCTATGTGGTATTCAACTCTCACTTGATTCCAAGAAACTGTCCACATCCCTGTACATCTTGGCAGATGGGCTGGACCAGATTGACAGGATCCAAACATATCTGTTGTGGTAGGGGGCTTAAATACAATTTATATGAGAGTCAAGACATCACCCCATGATGTCATTGGTACTTTAAGAAAAAAATGAAGGACAACAACTATATATATATATATATACATACATATATATATATATATACACATACACACACACATATATATATATACATCCTTTTATTGTTATTATTACCAATGAAAAAACTGGGGGCCAGAGATAGTAAGTATGAACCAGTGCTTGACCCTAGATCTCATTCCAAATCCAGTGAGCTTTATAAATTCATCCATTCATCCATTAATTCTTTAAATACTTTACTAAACCAATTATGGGTTTTTTTTAGGTTTTTGCAAGGCAAATGGGGTTAAGAGGCTTGCCCAAGGCCACACAGCTAGGTAATAAGTGTCTGAGACCGGATTTGAACCCAGGTACTCCTGACTCCAGGGCTGGTGCTTTATCCACTGTGCCACCTAGCCGCCCCCAGCCAATTATCTGTTATCCAAGATGTTTATTATTTTCTATTCATAAAGTCAAGAAAAAATTAAAGACGATTTCGACCTCAAATAATTTGTACTAGGATGATGGCTATATGAGTGGAAATAAGGCAATGGATATAATAAAAGAAAATGAAAGATAACAAGATGTTCTGAATAGAATTCCTGGTCATATTTGTTTGTTTCTAAGATTTTTCACTTCACATGAAAAATCAAGAGATCAGAGAAAGAAAAGTGCAATTAAGTGCATGGAATCAAAATCTTCATGAAAGTCAATAATATATAGATCCAATATATTAGAATAAAAAGCAAAATGTTACAAAATGCATGCATTTTAAAATTTCTAAAATATTACATAATTTAAAAAAACCTGTGAGCTAGGTAGTTTGTTAAGTTTTACAGACAGGTAAGATAGGTTAAAAAAAAACAAGTCACTTTTCTTTGGGGAGTCTTGGTTTTCCTCTCCTATGGGGATTCACATATACTGTCTATATTCCAAGAGCATTGTGAGAAAGTGCTTTACAAATCTTGAAGCCAGAGAAATGACTTATCTAGTGTCACATAGTTAGTGAATGCTAGAACTGATCAGGCAGCTAGGTAGAACAGTGAATAGAATACTAGGCCCGGAGTCAGGATGATTCATCTTCATGATTTCAGATCTGGCCTCAGACACTTGCTAGTCGTGTGACCTTGGGCAAGTCACTTAACCTTGTTTGCCTCAGTTTCCATGTATATAAAAGGCAGTGAGAAGGAAATGTTAAACCATTCCAGTGTCTTTGCCAAGAAAACCCCAAATGGATTCAAGAAAATTTGAATACAACTGAAATAATTGAAAAATAAGTGGAATTCAAATTCAGGTCTTCTGACTTCAAGACAAAGTCTTCCTCAATATAACGTATCTCTTTCTTTACTATCTCCTCCTGAACCCAAGGTTTCTACTTTTGTTTCAAATGGAGCCCAGGTCCTGTTTAAACAAATGTGCAGGAAGAAAATAGAGCTGTATTTTAATAAATTTCTTTTAATAGGCAAAGTTTCTAAAGCCTTACCTTGGCTAGAATTTTTTGTACAAATTATACATAGACTGCCTAACCTACCAGCAGTGAAGAGAGAATTTTTAAAAAGAAAAGAAAATCCAAGCATGTGAGAAAGTCATGACAAAGGAAGTAAATGAGATTTTTATAATAAGGGCTGATATCAAATTATCTTGGAATTTAGAACTGTGTTTCTATAGCTTTCTCTCAACAGGGGAAAGGAAGAAAATGAAAACTGAATCATCTTATTTCATGGGTCAAGCCACAGTATGTGTCAGAAAGAAGGAAGTCCTTTGCATAATATCATGTTAGTTGCTAACAAATGTTTATTTTTTACTTTTAAAATGTATTAAAAGCCAAAGTTATATTTCATACTTTAACAAGTTACAGCATTTTTATTGAGTTCAGTGATAGTCACACAATTTTTTTCCATTTCTTCACAACATCCACACTGTATCATAAAATTATTTGTGGGAGTAGGTTATGGGAGTGATAGTTCTAAATTTACTTTTTTACTTCTAATGCAACTGAAGCTAAGTAAAAAGTCAAAGTTGATGTCAGAAACTATAGTTTATTTTTTACACTATTGGGGTGGGGAAGGAAGGAATATAATATAGTAAGCAAGAAAAATGACCAATATAGAAAGCATTATAAAATTGTCTGGTTGATGGTGATTAAGATAAGGATGGGAAAGAATGTAAATGGTGGCTGATTACTGTATAACTATGTAAATGTTCAGTGGGGTTGCTAGTAGTCCCATATTTTGTATATTGGAGCAAAAATTCCTATGAAATATCTATTTATTTATTTTTTATGTGTTTATTTTGAATTTTATAATTTTTCCCCTAATCTCGTTTCCCTTCCCTCACCCCCTACAGAAGGCAGTCAGTTAGTGGTTACATTGTTTCCATGGTATACAATGATCTAAGTTGAATGTGATGATAGAGAAATCATATCCTTAAGGAAAAAAATAAAGTATGAGATAGCAAAATTACATAAAATAACACGTGTTTTTTTTAATTAAAGGTAATAGACTTTGGTCTTTATTCAAACTCCACAGTTCTTTCTCTGGATACAGAAGGTATTCTCCATGGCAGATAGCCCAAAGTTGTGCCTGATTGTTGCACTGATTGAATGAGCAAGTCCATTAAGGTTGATCATCACTCCCACATTGCTGTTAGGGTGTACCATGTTCTTTTGGTTCTCACTCAGCATCAGTTCACGCAAATCCTTCCAGGCTTATCTGAATCTGGTTTCCAATAGAACAATAGTGTTCCATGACATACATATACCACCGTTTATTAAGCCATTCTTCAATTGATAGACATTCACTCAATTTCCAATTCTCTATCACCACAAACTGGGCTGCTGTGAATATTTTGTACAAGTGATGTTTTTACCATTTTTCATAATCTCTTCAGGGTATAGACCCAATATTGGTATTGCTGGATGAAAGGGTATGCACATTTTTGTTGCCCTTTGGGCATAATTCCAAATTGCTCTCCAGAAAGGTTGGATGAGTTCACAGCTCCACCAACAATGTATTAGTGCCCCAGATTCCCCACATCCCTTCCAACAATGATCATTGTCCTTTCTGGTCATATTGGCCAGTCTGAGAGGTGTGAGGTGGCACATCAGAAATGCTTTAATTTGCATTTCTCTAGTAAGTAGTGATTTAGAGCAATTTTTCATACGACTGGATTGCTTTGATTTCTTCATCTATAAATTGCCTTTGCATATTCTTTGACCATTTGTCAATTGGGGAATTGCTTGTTTTTGTAAAAAAAATTCGACTCAGTTCTCTGTATATTTTATAAATGAGTCCTTTGGCAGAAATACTAGTTGTAAAAATTGTTTCACAATTTGCTACATTTCTTTTGATCTTGGTTACTGGTTTTGTCTATGCAAAAGCTTTTTAAATTAATGTAATTGAAATTATCTAGTTTGTTTTTAATGATGTTTTCCATCTCTTCCTCAGTCATAAATTGCTTCCCTTTTCATAGATCTGACAGGAAAACTATGCCTTGATCTCCTTGTTTGCTTATAATATTTTTATGTCTAAATTGAAATATCTTTAAAAAGTGAGTATCCTATATGAAGTCCTTCTCTTAAGTCATGTGGCCTCTGCCTTTAAATCTTGAAAGATGACTAGAGACAGTAGATTTGAACTTGGGAGAAAGGGACATGGGAGTGGTATGCACATGGGTCTTAATGCCTCTAGAAATTAATCCGTTTTTTATGTTCTTGATGGCAGGAGTTACAAAGAACTCACTTTCCTACTTGATTTCATTCTTGATACTTTGCTTAATTATACTTTTTGTGAAAGACTTCATGAGGCAATTCAAATAGAGTATTCAATTAGGAGCTTGGAAACAGATTATGAAACATCCTGCTCTTCAGTAAATCAATTGTGTGACCTTGGGCAAGTCACTTAACATCGCTGTACTTTATTCTCCCTATCTGTAAGATGGGAGTGATACCTACCCCTATTTATCTATCTCACAGGGTTGTTATGGGGATTAATAATATATAATGTCTGTAAAACATTTGAGCTCCTTAGAAAACAGCTCAGTATAAATACAAAGCGATCTATTAAACTTGGTTTATTTGTGCTGGGAAAGCAAAAAAAAAAAACAAATGGAGCCCAGGTCAAAGGAGGGACTTATAATCCCATGAGTTTAGCCTGAGTGAGAGGGTAGGTGAGAGTGTAGGAACAGGTAGAATCTAGGAGTCTAGAACAGTGAGAATTCTCTCTGGGTGAATGGACTAGAATCAGGCTTCTTTATAGATCTGGGATTCTTTAGTTCCATATTATTGGGGTGCTTTGTTGACAACTAGCTAATACTTAGTGGTACTTGCTATTGAAACTACTATATATTATAATTAATAATAGTAATAATCATAACAACTATTTTTATAGCATTTAAAGTGTAGTAGCATGATACTATTTAAAGTACTGACTTCAACCTGGGTCAGGAAGTCCTGGGTTCAAGTCTTGCTTCTGATATTTATTGGCTATGTAACCAAAGGCAAGTCATTTAATCCCTCAGTGACCCAGGCTATTCTCTAATACAACAAGTTGAAAAGAAGGGACCAATCTATGTTAGTAGAAAAAATTCTTTTTCTATTAATAAAGTTCCAGATCCATATTTTAAAAAATGCAACATCATGGTATTGTGGGAAATGCATTAGATTTGGTGTCTAAGAACATGAGTTCATATCTTGTTTTTTTCTGAGTTATCTTGGGCAATTAGTTTTTAAATAATAATAAATTTAATAATAATAAATAATTGAAAAGGAGGAAAGTAAGTAATGAACAATTCACTTTTTTTATAAGGCAATGGGGTTAAGTGGCTTGCCCAAGGCCACACAGCTAGGTCATTAATAAGTGTTCTGAGGCTGGATTTGAACTCCGGTACTCCTGACTCCAGGGCCAGTGCTCTATCCACTGTGCCACCTAGCCATGTCTGAACAAATCATTTCTATGTGTCCACTTAATGGACAAGAAGAAGGTGGCTAGGTTGTACAGTGAATAGAAAACTTAACCTGGTCAGGAAGATCTGAGTTCAAATGTGACCTCAGTCATTTACTAGGTCACTCTTGAAGTTAACCTCTATCTTCCTCAGTTTTCTTACATGTAAAATGGGGATAATAACAGTACTTACCTCGCAGAATTTTTTGTGACAACACAATAAGATAACATTTGTAAAGTGCTTTGCCAATTATTATTGTTGTTATTGTTTGTTATGAGTGTATTCGTCTGAAAATCAACTCCCTCAATCAGAGACTTATATTTTGTCCTAGAAAATGCATGGATTTTCTAATATATTTGGTAAAGATGATGATACTGATAATTCTTTACATTATTTTCAGGAACTAGAGTTTTGCAGTTATGGGGCTAGGGATCTAATCTTGGTTCTATTACTTACTGTGTGACTCTGGGTAAGTAATTTAACCTCTCTGTAGTTTCTTCCCTTGCATGATTGGGGAATTGGACCAGATGGCCTATATGACACATTCTTCCTCCAGATCCTATTAAACTACTATGAAATTGATTTCACACCTATTATCTTATTTATCCTCACAACTACCCCACCATGAGGTAGGCAGGGGAGATATTTGGACTTCTAGGTCCATGCCTAGGACGTCTTTGCTGTTTAAATGTGGTCAAGTTACTTAACCTTCTTTGGGTTTCAGTTTCTAAATCTAGAAAATGAGGCTAATAATACTTTCACTACCTCCCTCAAAGAAGTGTTATGAACAAAGTGCTTCATAAAATTTAAAGTGCCCTAGAACCCTGAGATGTGATCACCTGTTTGATAGTAGAAACTCAAAGGTCCAGAGCAGGGGAATGATTTACCCAGCATTATATACAATAGCTACCAAGTGGCAAAGCTGGAATCAAAGCCTAGTCAGGTTTTCTGACTCCTATTGGAATAGGAATGTTTTTTCCTGATGGGGGGGGGGCTGGGGTAGAATTCTGATCAATCTAAAGAGTTATAACTAGAATCAGGGATGAGGTGGTATAAGGCCAGGAAAATCATTTGGTCTAGAGCTACCAAGGCAACCACCAGCAGGACTCAAAAGTCAATAAATCTAGGAGTTATTTAGGGGTGAATTAATTAAAATTTTGACAAAATATAGCAGGCTAATTTTTAAGTTTTGGTTCTTGGAAAAAAAAGAAAAAATACTTCCTATCCCTGATTTATTAGATAATCATATAGTATCATAGAGATAGCATTCTAAAGCACTTAGTTCATCTAATACAAACTCATTGTTTTAAATTGGAAGGAGCTTAGGTTCAGGAATGATAAATGATGTACTCTAAGTCATTCAGGTGGCTTCCAGGATCATAGGTAAGATTTGAACACAGGTTTTCTGATTCTGACTCCTGAGCATACTTTCTACTACACTATATCTAGAATTATTTGGGAGAACTGGCTGGCTTCTACTTCCTTGTTCATTTTGTTAGTTACTTGCCATCTGACACAACTTCCCACCAGATATCCAAAAGGCTAATTCAGAGTGATGGAGATGTAGTTGTGTTTTTTTCCCCATCATTGCCATGTCTGCATCCTCAGATATCTTAGTAGGGATTGCTGCTATTTAAAGGCGAGATTTTTATAAAGAGCATAGACTCATCTTTAACACATTTATGATTTTTGATCTTACAATACCATAAGATTTAAGATCAGAAAGGACTACAGCTATCATTTAGTTTTATGCCCTATTGAGGAAAATAAGGTTTAGAGAGGATAAACTACTTAGAAATTAAGATTTAGAAGTAGAAGGAACTTTAGAGAGGATCTAGTCCAATACATTAAAATAAAGATCTTCCTTAGAGATAATCTGGTCCTGGGGTGGCTAAGCAGTCCAGTGGATAGAGCACCAGCCCTGGAGTCATGAGTACCTGAGTTCAAATCTGACCTCAGACACACAATAATTACCTAGCTGTGTGGCCTTGGGCAAGCCACTTAACCCCATCTGCCTTGCAAAAAAAACCCACCTAAAAATAAAAGATAGTCTGGTCCTTATTACAGAGAAAAGATCTGAAGCTTAGAAAGGGAAAGTGACTTAACCAATATCATAAAGCTAGCAAGGTGGGAAGAGTGGGACAGAGCCTTGATCCACACTTGGGCCCCTCTGACTAAATCCAAGTTCTTTCTTCATTATATTGACTGTTAAGACCAAAAGATTTTCCATGGCATTCACCTATTCCTTTTCCACATGAGAGCATAGGCTGAATGTATGTATGTATGTAAAGGAACCTTGAAGATAATTTAATCACAATTTGTTAGTCCCTTTGAAAGACTGATTCAAGAAAAGATTTTTTAATTTCTTGAGATTTGCAGCTTGTTAGTAGTCCTAGTAAAAGTATAAAGTTGATGAACTCTGCTCATTATCTGTGAGTTTAAATTATTATTGTTATCCCTCTTCCTCATTATCCCCTGATAATTTTATATTTGCTAAAAGTCAGCTTTCTGGATCTCCAAACTCTCAGTGTCCTTAGATCCACCAGTTAGTCTCATCCTACAGTTGTTTCTTAAAGAGAAACCAAGTGAATATAATTAATCTTCCTGATTTAAATCCATTAGTGTTATTAGATACTATGTGCACATCGTCAGGGGCCACTTAAGTCTCCCCATTCATGCCCATAGGGGTCATAGGATGAATCAGCATTAATTGTGGAGAAGGTACAGGGTGTGTTTAAATGCTTGGGGATTTTAATGCATTTTTAATTAAAGATGCCTTAATAGGATTCTGTACTACCTCTCACGTCACCCCAGATAGACTCATTATGTTCAGTTAGTTGCCTGTATATTAGTGACTAAGTATAAACTTTGGTGACCTGGAAGGTGACTAGATTTCTAGGGACACAGAAGAACTGTATTGGCATCTTTGGGATTAGATGAGATGATTTCCCACATGATTTCATGGGGAAAATATTGGAGTTAAGAGTTAGAACAAATGGATTTGAATCTGGGTTTTATGACATCCCAGCTTTGAGACATTGATTGAGTGATTTCACCTCTAGGGGGCATCATTTTTCTCATCTGTAAAATGAATGGACTGGATTAGTACAGTGAACTCATCAATGGCTCAGGAGTCACAAGAACTGGATTTAAAGCTTACCTCTAATACTCAGTGCTTCTGGGACATTGAGTAAGTTACTTAACATCTCTGTTCCTGAAGGTTCTCATGAGAGGGTCTTTGATGGTGTCTAATGCCTCCATGATCATGTGAACTATAATGCCCTTTCTATTTCTATGTTTCCAACATACATCCACACACATATACATACATAGACACTCATATACAAGTTTGTCTCTTTATTTGAAGGGGAAAACAATTTTACAAAGTACTTTCTTCAAAGGACACTCCTAATTAGCTCCTTAAAGTCAAGAAAGATTCCATTTTTGGAGATCATTCTTAGATGGTCTCCATTACCTAATGGTGGTGGGTAAATCCCAGAGAAATAAGCTTTATCTCTAATCTAAAAAAAAGTTTCCATTTTTTTTCTTTTGTGCCCCCCTTGTCATAAATTGTGTTTTGAACATGAGAAGTTTAAAATAATATTTGTTGAATTGATTAAAAATTCTATGAGTTAGTTACAGTGAATATTCTCAAACCAATTTGATAAATGAGGCAACTGAAAGTCAGAGAAGGAAAAAATGACTTTCCCAGTGTATTACAGCAAGTGTTAAAGGCAGGTCTTATTCCAAGTCTCTATGCCATATTATCCTCTCTGAAACAATCACTCAATTGTATTTCCTTAAGCAAAAAGGTCATTTTGTGCTATGTGAACTATCTACATATTTTTAGCATTGTGTATCAGAAAGACCTGGAATCAGACCAATGCTTGAACTGTTGACTTTGGGTAAGTCATCTGCCATCTATGGATCTCAATTTTCTTTTTCATAAAACTGGTCAAGATTGGACTAGATATTATTTAGTCCATTCTACAATTCTATTTCAGGTCACCAAGGACATTGTAAAAAGGATCATTACCAGTAAAGGAAACTTAAGTGGTCAGAGCTGATGTTAGCTCTTTATATGTACCCGCACATTCACTTCAAAATTAGAAATTTGAGAATTTAGGGGCAGCTAGGTGGTGCAGTGGATAGAGCACCGGCCCTGGAGTCAGGATGACCTGAGCTCAAATTCGGACTCAGACACTTAATAATTACCTAGCTGTGTGAATTTAGGCAGGTCACTTAACCCCACTGCCTTGCAAAAAAGAAAAAAGTAATTTGGAAATTTTAAAGAAGTAGAAAAAGTGGTCCAAAGACCATTTCATAATGTATGAAAATGCAGCTTACATATGTATGAAATACATAACTACATCATTATACCTCAGTTTCATTTCACTGGAATTACTGTTTATTATATACATGATGTTGTATAGTAGAAGTGTTAGACTGTTCAAAGAATATGAACAAGCACATTTTCAAATGAAGAAATGAAACTATAAGCAATCATACAGGAAAAAGGTTCAAATAAAAATTGTAAGAGAATTTCAAATTAAAACAATCCCAGTATACCATCTCACACATACTAGATAGTAAATGCTTCATAAACATTTGCTGTTGTTGATGATGATGGTAGTGGTGATAATGATAATGGTGGTGATGGTGATGGTAATGATGTCAAGAATTATAAAAATGGGAAATGACAGTTGTTAAAGTGCTATGAAAAGATGGCCACCTTCATGTACTGTTGTTTGAATTGGGAAATAGTCCAAACATTTTGGGTAGCAAATTTGGAATTATATATAAATTCATTAAAGTATATTATACATATATATGTTCTCTGACTTAATGATATCACTGTTAGACACCCCCAAAGAATTAAAAAAGGGTTAATTATATGTACAAAATACTCATTGACGCCCTTTTTGGTCATAATAAAGAACTGGAAGCAAAAGATAGCATCAATCAGTTGGAGAATAAATGAAAAATCATGGCATGTGAATGTAATGGAATAGATTACCTGAAGAAATTATAAAGAATTCAGAGTAACTGGAAATTTATATGAACTGATATAAAGGGAAGTGAACAAATCCAGGTGACTAATTTACACAATGACTACAAAGTAAAGGAATGATTTAAGAACTCTGATCAATCTAATAATCAATCATAGCTTCAGAAAACTGATAATAAATTATGCATCCTAACTCTTAGAAGAGAGATTAAGAGATTTATTTAGACAAAATACGTGATTTTCTTTGGTTTGACTATATTAATTTTCACAAGGGAAGGCATTTATCTGTGGTGTTTGTATGTAGAAAGGTGAGTTATGAAGGTTAAGAGTAGAGTAGTAATAACATTACAAAAAAGAAATAAAGAAAAGGTCACCAATAAATTATTTTTAAAATGTGAATAATAGAGTAGAAGGAAGTTTAGAAGAGAATGCAAATAAACAGGGCAGTTTGGGTAATATGTTAAATTTAAAAATATAACAGAAATGCAGTTTCATATGTAATCTTCTTTTTCTGTCCTTTGTAGATTGAAATGTTCGTGGCTAATGATACTAAAGTTCATAATAAATGACAAATAATTTTGACAATTAGTCCACCGGAGTTGGAGACCAGGAAAACTGACTTCAAATTTTCTGTGAGACATTTACCTTCCAACTCTAAATTCTGTGATCCAGATTGACTTTAACTTCTTTCCCTCTGAAATAATGGCAGTTGTACTGAATGAGTTCTAAAGTCCCTCTCAGTTCTGAAATTATATTATTAAAAACAAAACACCTTATGAGCTCTGAATTTTAATTGAGATTATAGGCTCATAGATCTAGATATGCAAGATACCTCAAAGGCAGTTTAGTCTAAACCTTAATTTTCCAGAGAGGTTAATAAAACTTTAAATAACTAGAACATTTAGAAACTAGGTATGTTTTATTGATGTATTCTATTTTGACATAATAATCTCTTAGCAAATAACTTCCAGGCTTATTTGGAAGTCAAATTCCTAATTTATCCAAAGAAAGCAAGATGGGATGGGGAAAAGGCACTAGATCTGAATCCAAAGAGTTCACATTTGAATTGTCCCATGTGTGATCACCAGCAAGTCATTTTCACTTTCTGAACAAGAGTTAATTTTTGAATCTCTGTAAAAGGAGAAAATTAAACCAAATAGTTCCTAAGAGATCAGGATGAACAACAAAGACAAATATGAGTATACATTTACTAAAGTGCCACCCAAAGAAGGAAAGAGGAGAGGAGAGAGGAAAGAGTGGAGAATGATTCTGAGAATGATATTGTTAAAGCAAGAAGTTGCATATTGGGCAAGGGTAGGGGTGAAGATAAAGAATTCTGTTTTGGAAATAGTAATGCTTGAGATGCAGATGGTTCATTCAGCTGGGAAAGTTCAGCAGGGATTTTTTGTGAAAGAAGGATCATGGTGCAATGGAAATAGTCTTGGATTTGGAGTCAGTGCAGTCAGAAGACCTGAGTTCAAATCTTGTATGTGCTATGAGGAAATGTACAAATGACTTCATCTCTCTGGTCCTCAGTTCCTTATCTCTAAAATGAGGGGGTAGCCTAGAAGAGCTATGATTTCATGTGGGTCTGAAGTTTAAGTAGAGATTTGAAGTTTACAGACTAAGAGAAGGATTTATTATATAATGGATACATAAATACAAAGTAATCTTGATAGGAAAAAACCAGTTACTACTGCGAGGATCAAGAAAGCTTCCAAGTGGGAGGTGTCACCTGGGCTTTCAATGAAGAGAAAGATTCTAGAAGGGACAGAAGGGGAAAGTATACAATCAAAGGTGGAAGAGTTTGTTGACCTTAAAAGTGTATAAGCACTGACTTCTAAATGAAATTTTTCCTGATCTTCCCAATTGTTTGTATCCTTCCCACCCTAACAATTTAGCTTTTATTTATTTTATTATTTTATTTAAATATATATTATATTATTATATTTATATTTTGTAACTATTATTTTATTATTTATTTATTTATTGCTTTTTTGTTTATAGATACAATGACTAGCACATAGTAAGAGCTTAATAAATACTTGTTGATTTGATTGACTATGTATTATATAATCTGGTAAATCTCATGCATATTTGCATTTATTTTCTTAGAGGGAGGACTGGAATAAATAAATGATCTCCAAACTCCAATCAAGTACTGATATTCTGTGATTGTGTCTCAGGTCATCAGACACATAAAATGATGGTCTTTCCAAATCACAAAGGCAAAAGACATTAAGCTTCCTGTGGGTAGAACTATTCCATTTTTGTCTTTGTATCCTCAGAGCCTGCCACAGAACCTAATAGTAGGTGTTAATAGATGCTTGTGGATTGAGTCAGCACTGTTTGGTAGTAAGGACAACAATTTAGAATTTAGTGGAAAGGGTATTTATTTGGTTTGGAGTCAGAGGTCCCAGGTTCAAATTCCTTTGTTGCTGTCTGACCATAGGCAAATTCACTTGTTTTAGAACTTAATTTTCTTCTCTTAAAAAAAAAATCAGCCTTCTCAAAGCAGGGGGTGGGGGAGAGGTTAGAGGGTGGAAGGGGAAAGTAGAACAAAGGGAGAAAATTTGAAAAGTAAAAATTTTTAAATGATTGTTTGAAATGTTCTTTAGGGGCATTTAAGTGGTGCAGTGGCTAGAGCACTGATCCTGGAGTCAGGTCAACCTGAGTTCAAATCCAGCCTCAGACACTTAATACTTACTTAGCTGTGTGACCTTGGGGAAGTCACTTAACCCCATTGCCTTGTAAAACCAAATAAAATAAAAATAAAATGTTCTTTACTATAACTAGAAAATATTTGATGAAAAAAATCAAAAGAAGTGGGGCTACTAGATAATATCTAAAGTTCCTTGCAGTTTTAAATCTTATTTATCCAATTTATTATTCTTATGCTATATAAATGTAATCTTTACCTCATACCCTCTAATCCAAATAAGACAATGTCTTCGCAGAGCCCAACTGTTGGGTAATAACTGTAGAAACAAAATATAGGTTCAAAGAGGATGTTTCCAAACCTCAACAATCAGAGCATCATATAAATCCAACTGGAGTCTCTCAGGTCTTCCATGAAATTCCCATCCTTTTATGAGAGTCAACCATTAGCTGGGTGTTACCAGTAATAATAGCAATCCTTAAATTGGCTGAAAAAAATTCTAATCTTCAAGTCTTTCACTTATAGTGGAGAAAATTAGTCTGGTTATAAAGTGGTTTCCTGCCCTGGGGCAGGAAAAGCTGCAGAAAATCAAAAGGCAAAAAAAGAAAGAAAATTTCAAGGGCAAATATTATTGATATCTTCTGTAGCTGAACCTTTTGTGCAAACTCTAACCAGTCATTTCAGTTGGGATTGACTCCTCTGCCCATGAGTAGTGGTGTGTCTTTTTTCTCTATATATCTCACTATAAGTACAGAATCATGAAGATAAATATCCAGGGGCTACTTCAGAGACATTGAGTCTAGACCTTTAATTAAAGATAGGCGATTAACTGAGTGACTGAACAAATGCATACATACTGAATTTGTTACCCAAGAAAAGGGGAAGAAAAAAGAGGGAATTACTAATTAGGGACAGAGTAAAATCATGTCAGAAAGCAAGAAGCAACATCTCTTCCTAGGCAAGTTAGTAACAACAGTGGTTCCACTTAAGCAGCCGCCAAATAAGCAAACATTCTTTAAATAAACAGAAATGGAGGAGATTTAGGAACTTTGTTTACTCTTTGGGTCACAGCAGAGGTTAAACAAAAATTTGTTTTAAAAACCCCAAAGAATTCAATAGAACATACTTCCTGAATCATTGTACTAGAATCAGAGAAAAGAAAAGTAAACCCAAAGGAATTTTAGCTCTGTTCATTACTGGCTGTGTGATCCTGGGCAAGTCTAATTCCTTCTCTAAAGGCAACTTTAAGATGAGGGAGCTGTGTCTTATAATTCTAAAGGTTTTTTTCTGACTATAAAAAAGATTTCGATTTCAAGACTTGAGACTTATCTGAAGGGGGATAATCTTGGAAATTTGACTCTAATGTTTATTAGTTTATTAGATTCCTGGCACCTTCACTGGCCTCTTGATCAGTTTCTGGCCATCTTTACCTTTCTCTATTCTGTCTATTTGACTTGTAAATCTGTAGTAATCCTGAAGATCCAGTTCAGTGTGTAGGGTTCCAAGCTTTTCATTTAACTTTGGAGGAGGACTTGAAGTATTTTCCCTTCATCCATTAAAGAGAGAGGTCCGACCGGATTTCTAAGTGTCTTTCGTGGTTTAAGTCTTGTCATCCCATGATTCACACAGCAATAGAACTAATAGGGATTTTAGAAGTCATTGATTATTTACCCCTGACTTCCTGCCTACCCATAGTCCAGGTCTCTCATTAAATGAAATTAACATGGTACATTGAGAAGAACATTGAATCTGAAGGCATAGAACTTGTATTCAAATCTTCCCTTGGATACTGTTAATATGATGGTGGGCAAGTCATTAGACCATCTTCAACTTCATTTTTCTCATTTGTAAATAAGGGGATTGGACTTAATGGCTTATAAAATCCTTTCCAATTCTGGATCCCAAATCCTACGAAATTGGAATGACTAAACTGTCTCTAATAAGACTAGATATCCACTTCCGGCTTAGGTAAGGATCCTATATATGCTCTAGGTTGTTGTTGTTGTTGTTGCTATTTTGGTTTTTGCAAGGCAGTGGAGTTAAGTGACTTGCTCAAGGTCACACAGCTAGGTAATTATTAAGTGTCTGAGGTCACATTTGAGCTCAGGGCTTCCTGACTCCAGGGCTGGTGCCCTATCAACTGCACCATCTAGCTGCCCTGACCTAGATGCTTTATGAAGTTCCTTCTTCTTTTTCTGAAATTCTAGAAATCCTGTGTTTATCCAGTTTTTCTTAGCAAGAAAAAAAATTATAGTGAAACAAGTTAATGTTGGACATCTTTTAGCATAATCACAAAATAAAAGCAAAAGAGTGAAAAAGAATTCAGTCTGGGCCATTTCTCTAGGAATCCTAGGTAAAAATGCCAAGTTCCTGGATATAAATTATAAACTTCCTGTTGAATATATAAGATATTATGTTTTAAAACTGCTTTTATTCATGTGCATATGAGCTCTTGCCTATGTTATAGATCACTAAATGAAAATTGCTGTAAACCGGGAACCAAGCAATCTGGGTTCTAGTTTCAGCTCTATCACTGATTCCCTGCATGGTTTTGAGTAAGTCACTTTATTTTCTCAGAGCCTCAGTTTCCTTATTTGTGAAGTCAGGGACTTGGATTATATAAGCTCTATTGTCTCTTTAGTTTTGATGGTCTGTGAAACACTTGCCATTGTATTTTTCTCTGGTGCCTTTTGAGTCTAATGTTCTAGGTTTGAAGGTTACTTTCATCCATAACATTCAGAAAAGCTCAGGTGGTCACACAGATTCCCTACCTTTCAACCCATTTTTAAAAATTCCTTTTTTATAAAATAATAAACAATAATATAAACATTAAAATATTCAAAGAATGAGAATTACATAAGAAATTTCTACAAAATGAAGTCTAACTATGTCTCATAAATACCACCAGTTGTGCCAAAACTCAGAGCTCCATTCACTTATAGGGAGATAAATTCACACATCAGTAGTTCTAGTCTAGCAAAGTGGTGGAAGATCAGTCAATAAGTTGCAGGCCCTGAGCTTGTTAAAGAGGATACAGAAAATAAGCAACTTCTATGCATGAGATCTTTTTTCTTACAGTATAATGGATACCCTACTAATTCTGACATCTACTTGAATCTCTCACATTTCTGACATCATTCATCCTGCTGTACTACTCCAGGCCTAAATCCAAACATTAATCCTAAAGTGAATTACCTGTGGGTATTGGGCAAGAGAAGCAAGGGAATTAGTCACCTTATCTCATCTCTTTATCTATGTTCTCAGGCAGCAGGCAACAATCAGAATGGGTTCCAGAAGGAGAAGTCTCTAATCTCCTATCTGGACTTGTGCCTCCTGGCCCCCGTGGGAGTCTCTGCTCTCCTTTCTGTTGGGGTCAGAGGGAGTCATGTCATGATGTCATGGAGTCAGTCTCATTGACTTGGAATGGGGACATCTGGGCTTGTATTCCAACTCTGGTTTTTACTAATTCTATGACCATGGACAAATGACAACCCTTCTGAACTTGTTTCCTTGTATCTCAAATGGAAATAGTGATCCTTATACTACCTACTCAAGGTTTTCATGGAAAAAAAAGTTTAGTAAAATTGCAAAATATGATAGAAATGGGAGCTATAATTTTTTATGATTACTTCAAAAGAGATGGAGGCATCCCTACCTAGAGAACTTCCTATTCAGTTGTTTCATTTTATTGATGTATGTGTGTGTGTGTGTGTGTGTGTGAGAGAGAGAGAGACAGAGACAGAGAGACAGAGAGACAGAGACAGAAATAGAGAGATAAAGATAGAGAGACAGCAGAGAGACAGAGACAAAAAGAGAGAGTCAGAGAGACACTGGGAAATTCTATTGCTAGAATGTACCCATCAACTTTTCCTCCAGTGACCTGGGATCCAGCTTTCAGGTTTTGTCTGGAAAGAATGCTGTCCAGAATCTGGACACCTGTACTCTAATCCAACCCTGTCATTAATACTCAGTGTAACCTGGGAAAGTCCCTGTCTTGTTTCTGAGCACCTCTATAAAACGAGCAGTTTGAGTTGAATCTAAGGTTCCTCCAGCTCTGACATTCAATGATTTGGCCACTCTTACCCTTCCTCAGAAGATCCACTTGTTCTCTCACTGGTACCAGAAGATCTATTTTCTGAGAACAGCATTCCTTCATTTTCCTGTTAAAATGCAGAGGACTGGAAAGGCAAATGCAATAAATTGCTATCAGTCATTCTCATTTCAGTATAAACGAACTGATCAAATCTGCTGTGACAGAGAGCTGACTTTAATACTTTATGGGGAGGTAAAAGAAATTTTGGACAAAGTTACTGTCCAGGTCTGGGATAGGCAGCCTGAGGGCACTGGACAACATTACCTAAAAGATCCAGAGAGGGAAGAAAAAGATGCTGAGTAGGGAGGAGGCCTAGGATTGTTCTTCCTTTTCAGACCTCTTTTTTTCCATTTGCGAATTCTTTAGAGAAAAGGATAGTCCACTATGATGATGGCTAGGACCATATAAATAACATTTTTAAATTATTGTACTATTCCTACTTCTAGTAAGCTAGTCTATGTCTTCATTATCACCCCTTTAGAATAATGCAATACCTTTCAAGAGGTTCCCTTGCCTTTAGTTTTTCCTAGTTCATTCCATTCTCCATAACCATTCCTGAATAATATTTTTCAGGGGTCAATCTGATCTTGACATCTCTTTGATCTATGGTTTCTTATATTAATACTTCATAATAACTAGTGTTTATAAAGTATTTTAAGATTTACAGAGTGCTCTATGCATGCTATTTCATTACATCCTCATAACAATCCTGTGAGTAAATGCTATAATCTCTAGTGAACAGATGAGGAAATAGAGATTGATGTTAAAATTAGTTGTTTAGGGTCACATAATTGTCTGAAGTCAGATTTGAACTTGGATCTTCCTGTCTCTAAGCTCAAATGTTTTCCCTGCTGTACCTCCTATAGCTTACCAATTAAAGTTCATAATCCTTTTTGAAGATGTGTGGTCACTACCTTTCTAGCCACAGCCTCTTTTACTGTAAACACCATGTTTGGAACTTTTTACTTTCAGGCTTTTGTTAGAAATACCCGACTCCCCTATTTTGCTTACTGATTTTCTATGCTTTAGAATCCAATAAAAATGATCCCATTCTACAAGAAAACAGTTCCCGTCCCATACTGTTGACAATGATCTTTCTCGCATACTTCAAATACTGCTTTGTTCTACAAGATTCTAGAGAGCAATGAATCTGGAGTTTTAAGTACCTGAATTCAAATCCTGTCCCAGAAATGTCTTTGGACAAGTTACTTGGACACTTTCAGCCTCAATTTCCTCATATGTAAATGTGAATAATTCATCATACCTACCTAGTGAGGATCAAATGAAACAACCCATGTAATGTGCTTCATGAACCTAAAGGGACAATACAAATACCTGCTATAATTATATTTCTTTCCCTTTTCTAGCTCCTCTTCAAGTAATGTCTCTCTTCTTTAGAATATAATTTCCTTGAGGGCAGCAACTTGCTTATATTTATATTCTTAGAAGTGAATACAAATTCCTAGTTGTGAACATTTCTAGCACTTAGCACATTCTGTCTGTCTCTGTCTCCTTTCTCACTTTCTCTTCCTATGTCTCTATTTCCCTGTGCTATATTGCATATTATCAGGATTGGTGCCTTTCTCCTCTCTTAGAATGTAAGTTCTAAGATGACAGTGATGATATCATCTGATATTTGTCTTTCCCTCAGTGTTGTATTCAAGTAGATGTTGAATAATTACTTGTTCAAAAAATAGAAAAATGAATATGCTTTAACACTTCAAGGATTAATTTTCTTATAAGTATGATTGTTGTTTTTTCTTTTTTGTGTGTGAGACAGGTCAAGAGACTTGCTCAGGGTCACATAGCTAGTGTCAATTGTCTGAGATCAAATTTGAACTCAGGTCCTTCTGGCTCCAGAGGTGGGGATCCATCTACTGCCTTTGTTTGTTTCTTAATATCCTTCACAATACCTCTAAAGTTTGTTACCATTTTCATGAATTATTGTGGTTGAAAAAAATCTTTTTGAAACCAACTTTTCGTGATAAACCTCTAAATTTTGCTAGGGTTGGTCATAGGTACAGAAACATAATCTATCAGTGAATTCACCATCAGGAGGATGTGTTTGAGAATCAAGAGTAACATTTATGAAGCAAAATTGTCAGAGAATGAGGATGCAGCAAAGATAAAGTAAAAAATCTTATGTGCATGATCAATATGTCTTATATCTATATCATATCTATATCTATGTCTACATCTATCTGCATAAATATCTGTGTATATATGTATATTATTCCCAAAGATCTTATTGCAGTTTTAAGCTTTAGTAACTATGATAGTTTACACATCTAGAAATTCCTTATGTCAATGAAATAATGATATATGGTTAGGTTCTGTCCATATGATTTTGATGATTTCAGATCTCCCAGATAAGGAAAATGTAAATATGAATTGATGCCTTTTCCTCAACTTAAAGTCTTTTAAAGAGCTGCTAAGAGAAATGGGAGACTGAGTTTCTCAGAATCACATAGCCAGTATGGGTCAGAGGCAAGGTTTGAACTCACATCTTGACCCCGAGGTCAGTTTTCTATCAATAGGCCAAAACGCCTCTCACCATACACATGTATATACACACACACATACACACTTCAAATTCACATGATTTCTTTATATGTATGTGTTTAAAATAGCTACTATTAAAACTGTTCAGTTGGTAGCTTCATTAATCAATTTACTTCTCTTGTTTCAGCCCAAACTGGAAGTGACAGATGACTTTGTCACTGTGGAATCTAATGGAATCTCCTATGAAACAGGAACTTCTCCAAAGTTTGAGAGGATACTGAGCCTGAGTCAGCCAGCCTCCCTACATCAAGTGGCCCCAGGCCAGACACTTCACCTCCTAGTGTCTCCATTTCCTCAGCTATAAATGGGGTTGATAATTTTACTTGTTTGCCTCACAGACATGTTGAGAGAATTAATGAATGCTTATGAAAGACTTTGAGATCCTTGGATGAAAGGAGCTATATATTCCATATAGGCAAACTATCATTACCATTAACAACAATTACATTTGCATTTCAGTTAGCCTCTGACAGGGCCCACTTTCCATTAGAGTCAAGCAACGGTTGCCTAAGTTGTATATGATCATGGAATTTAGACAGAAATATATAGAGATCATTTGTCCAACATTTCTATTTATGGAAGAGGACACTGAGGTACAAAGATGGGTGAATGACGTTTTAGAGACATAATTCAAATTCAGGACCTTTGGATTTTTCTACTATTCCATCACTATGGAATATATGTGAATCAAGTTGCATCTTTCCATTTATGCTTCTGAAGCACATGCTCACAAATCAAAACACACAATGTCAAATGAGTTTTTCAGTTTCTGCTTATAATGTATTAGTGACTTCTTATAGAAGGATATCATGCTGTAACTTGGGCAAAGGCTGGATTAGAAATCTTCTTTTAGATCTCACCCAACACATTCGGCTATAAACAAATTCATCTAGTCCTGTGTGTGATGTAGTAGGAGAAACATTGTACATGAGGTCAGAGGACCTAGGATTGAATTTTATCTCTGCTAGTTGGTAAGAGTATCATTTTGGATGAGACACTTGTCCTCTCTGGGCCTCAGTTTTTCCAGTAAGGGAGTGGGAATGTAATGATCTCAAACCTTCCTTACAACTAGCATCTAAATACTAAATACCTAAGTCACAATTTCATTTGAGTATTCTTCTTCTAGAGCAACAGACCAAAAGAATCTTCTCAGACATTCCCACAGATATGGTCCCAAGTATTTTTATAATCTATGAGTGCTTACACTCCTGGGTGATTCCAAGTTGTACAGTGAACAGAGTACTGGTTCTGGAATAAGAAGATCTGGATTTAAATTCTTCCTCTGACACTTTCTGTGTGATCTCAGATAAGTCATTGTAGTACTTGGGTCTCAGTTTCCTCATCTGTAAAATGAGAGAGTTGGACCAGATGATCTCTAAGGTGCCTGTCAGCTCTATATCTATATCTAGTATTCCTTTTGAGCATTCATTTTCATAAATCTGGAAGCAAATGACAAGAAAGGTATAAGCTGGAAGGAAGGTAATTTGCCAGGCTTTCTGGCTCATTGCTGCTAGAGCTGAGAGTTGGTACTCAGCTGATTGTGCTCATGGGAGGTCTGTGACTGGTGAGGCAGCCAGCCAGCCTTGTCAGGCGCCAGAGCAACTTCATTATTCCATCAAAGTTCATTATGCCGGGGAGGGCACCACTAATAAAACATGATTACAAGTGTCTCCAATGAGCACGTAAAGACATAATGCTGGGTTTACCTTTTGCCACATCCCTGCTTGTGGTCATGGAACGCACAGAGATTTGCACCTATCACATATGTTGGCCTTCAAGTTAATTGAAGTGAAAAATTCCAGAAGAACTTCATTCAATTTGTCTTGGGATCGAGTTTATCATTTTGTGCAGAGGCATAATTTGCTATTTTAAAAACACATGGTTAATTATGTGTGTAAAATGTAGGTACAGTGATATTACATTGATGCAAGGAAGTCAGTGGCATTTAAACTCAACAGATGGAAGATACAAAACCCATAAGAAGAAATTCTTTTCTCTTTCTTTTTTTGAAACTTCTGACATAAAGGCCTATAATTAATGTCACAGAGAGAGAACAGAGGAAACTTTGCATGACAAGGCTAATGCAAAGGAACCTCCTTTTGCTCCAATTTAATTTTCAAGAAATAATTGAATGTAATAATTGGTTGCATGAGGATTTGACTGACAGCAAGCCTTATGGATTGGAAGAAGTATCTTCTTAGAGTCAGTGAGAATAGTGATCACTTCCAATCTCTGATACATAAGGATTAAATAAAATAGGCAAGTTACTCAATCCCTCTCTACTTAAAGCAACTCAAAGACTATAAGTTACAAAAAACTTGCTGATTTATATTGAGGGAAGAAGTTTATTGATCAAGAGTTTCATGTACAAAAAATAATCTCTTGAGAGGATCAAAAAAATAAAATATTCTAAAACAAAATGAATTTCTCAAGTCAGTTCTCCAAATTTGGGTAACCATTCAGAAGATTCTTGGTTGGTGAGATCCTTTCAAATTTTGATTCAAGACATTTTCTCTTTGGCATAGTGAGAAAGAAAGAGAGGAAAAAGGAGAGGCACAGACAAATGGCAGACAGACAGAGACAGAGAGAGGAGGGAAAGACAGGCAGAGAGCAACAGAAAAGGAGAGAGAGAGAGACAGACAGAAAGAGAGACAGAGATAGAGTTGGAGAGAGATAGAGACAGAGAGAGAGACAGAGACAGAGAGAGAGAGAAAGAGCTCATTAGGAAGCCTAGATTCTATTCCTGTCTTCTCTATTAATGTATTGTGTGAGTTTGATCAATTTACATCCCTTTCTGGTTTTAAAGTTCTTGTTTTAAATTGAAAAGAATGTATTAGATCATATTTAAGTTCCTACAATCTCTAATATTCAATGTTCTAAGATTCTGTATAGGACTGGAATCCTGTATTCTATATTATAAGCTTTCTTATAGCTCCAAAAACCTATGACTTCTGTTTTAAATGAACTCCAGCAATAATATTTCTTATTCTAAAATCCCTTGAATCTCTGGAATTATGCTCTGTACCAGGAGTGACTATTGATCTGGTGTTACCAAGGCAACCAGAGGCAAGATTTGAAATTCATTAAATCTAGAAATTTTTTAAAGGGTAAATTAATTAAACATTTGACCAAATATAGCCCACCAATGCTGTTATAAATATCCAAATGCCCTTAGCATCCAAAATGACCCTTAGCATTAAAAAAATTTCCTTACCCCTGCTTTATACTATGTGGGTCCATCTAACTCTTAAATTCTATGCTCTTTGTTCCAAAAATCCTCTTAGTTGTATCATTCTGGGGTTCTAAGATCCTTTAATAATGCATATTGCTTGGTCCCTTCCAAGTTAAATATTCAATTTTTTTTTTCCAGAGGATGGGAGAGACTGTAAACATAAATGGAACCGTACAATTATGTGACTTAAAATTAAACCAGAGTCCAATGCATGACTTGCAGTGGGCTAATCCATTATTTGTGATGCTTTGGTTTCCTCATCAGCATAATGGAACTAATAATAATAATAATATCACCATGCCTCATGAAATTCTTCCAATCTTCATTAAGTAGCTTTAAGACTAGTGGTTACTAACATTATTATGGCAACCAATAGCAAACAGAGTTAACCCTCCCCCCCTCAAAAAAAAAGAAACAAAATGATTCATTAGAATTGGCCTCCAATTTTCTTCAATGAGTTTAAAGGTGAGGCAGAGGGTGAGCAGATGGTATTTCAAGATGAGGTGAGTCAAAAAACAGCACAATGAAAACAAATGAAGTCACTCAAAAATGAATTATAAACTCCATGAGTTTTGTTGTCTTAGTCCAAGACAATGGAATGAATAGATTTAGAAGGATCGTACACATCTCTAGAATAAGTTGGAGAAAATTTTGTTCTCTCAGTCAATCATAGGACTATCCTATCTTTCTCAGTCTTCCTTGGCAATATCAAATGGTTCAATATGTGAAGTGGATTTGATTTCATCATGATGTTAAAGATGTATTGTCATCTCTTTTGTTGTTATATCCTTAGACCATTCCATTTTATTTGCTATTGAAACTTTCTATCTATAGATTTTCTTCCTGTTAGAGGGAAGCTCTTTGAGAAAAGTAAACACAAAAGGATAGAGTATTGAACTTGGAAAGAGGAAGACTTGAGTTACAATCCTACCTCAAATACTAACTATGTGACCTTGGGCAAGTCCCTTAACCTTTCCTCCATTGTGAAGTGGGATAATCGTGGGGATTAAATGAGATTTTACGTGAATACGTATTTGTATATATACACATATAATGTTTTTAGCACTTCAAGAGCTATATGTGCTAGCTATTAATATTATCATTATTTTTCTATCTATATCCTTAAAATTTAGTATAATTTTTTTGTACTTGAAAACTGTTTTAACATTGATTCCTTTATTCAGATTACTCTGGTGTCTAATATTCTTCAGTTTGATTCTCCTTTACACTTAGAAATAACATCTTTTCTACTGCTTACCCCATATTTCCTTTAATTCCAGAAAGGATTGAATTTTAGAGAAAAGAATGCTAGGATTGGAATCAGAAAAACAACATTTGAGTTTTGATTATGTTGTTTACTGGATGAATCACTGGACAGGTCATCTGGGTTTTTGTATCTCAAAAAATAGAGGTAGGGAATGATTAAATTATTTCTAACATCCTTTAGAGTTTTAAAATCCTGAAATAATTGACTAGTATTATTTTTTATTTTTATAATAACAATCCATATACACATGAGGCAGTGTGGATAGACAATTAACCTTAATGTCAGGAAAATCTTGGTAAATGTCCTACCTCTGACACTTACTGGGAAAATGACCCTGGAAAAGTCACTTAATATTTCTATACCCCCAGGTAATTGCATGAAACTATAAGTTGAAGAACAGGTGCCAATCTTCTTTAGTAGAGAAAATTTCTTCATCAGAAATTCCCTTCACCATGAAATCACTGGCCTGGTCTAAAAATAATCACAAGCATAAGTATTTCAAGTTTTATTAACCCCCATTTTACATATAAAGGAATGGAGACTCAGAACAGTTAAGGAATCTGCTCAAGGATATTTAGTCAGTAAAATAGCATATTTAGAATTCAATTCTCAGATCTTTAGGCTCTAAATATGGAAATCTTAGATGATACTTGGACTTCTAGTTAAGGTGGATGCCGAACAAAGAGACAGGATGCTTGGGTCTCCTACTTCTTCAGCCAATAACTGAAATTCATACCATACTGAATATAGACAAGGCAAGCATGAGAGACTGGAGTAAATGACTTCTCTCATCCCAGAAGTGTGTATATAGACTATACATGCCCTCCCACCAACACACATATAGACAATCAGCTAGCAATCCATGAGTAACAAGTAAGGAGTATTTTAGTAAAGTTAGCAATAGACAAACAAGTATACATTCTTTCTGTTCAACCAAAAAAGGGTAGAAGATAGATAGACAGAGTTTATCTCTTTCTAGAGACAACAAGAGAGAAGGGACACCATAAGAAAGCTTCGGTGTATTTGTAAACCCACATCAGCCTTTGAGAGAATCAAAGATCAGAGAGGTATGGCAACAATTAGATAGAATTAAATCATTCCTAGAAACTGAAAAGTCCTAACATTTCCCACTAAAATACCAGCATAGAGGGTCCTCCAGACCAAGCATTCCAAACCTCAGAGATCCATGAGTACTAATTCTGGGAGCTAAAAGTCAGCAGGTAGGCAATTTAATCCAAAAGTGAAGAAAGGGAGGGAGTTTTCCCTTGGCATAAGCTTCCAATTCTTATTTTTTATTTTATTTAAGGCAGTGGGGTTAAGTGACTTGTCTAAGTTCACATGGCTAAGTAATCATTAAGTGTCTCAGGTCGGATTTGAACTCAGGTCCTCCTGACTCCAGAGCCAATGCTTTATCCACTGTGCCACCTAGCTGTCCCCAGCTCCCAATTCTTAAAGAGCAACTAGATGGTTGTAGAAGATGAAGTGCTGCCTCTGGAGTCAGAAATACCTGAGTTAAAATCTGTCCATTTACCCTAGGCAAGTAAGTTATTCTGCTTCTGTTTGCTTCAGTTTTCCTACCTCTCAGAATTGTTGTGAGGATCAAATGAGATAATATTTGTAAAGTGCTTAGTCCAAGTGTGGCATATAATAAGCACTATATATATATATATATATATATATGCTAGCTGTTATTATCTTTATTAATCATCATCATTAAAACTGGAGAGATGAGGAAAATGAAAGAAAATGGAAATTTTGATATTGAAAGCAACTAACTTGAAAAATTGGTCAATAAGAGATAATTTAGGAATTATTAGATTCATTGCCTTGTTTTTTTTTTAAAAAACAGACATCTTGTTGCAATGAATTATAAATGAAATTGTCAAATTTATTAGAATAATCGATCATATACTAAAAGAAATCCCAAAAGAAAATGTCCCAATAATATTGTAGCCAAAAGTCAGAACTCCCATGACAAAGAAAAATTATTACAATACTATGAAGAGAATAAAAATCAAAATAAAATTTCTAATCCTGAAGGGTGGATTAGAAAGAAAGGAACTGGCACAGGGGAGATCCTCATCAACTTGGCAATGGCTGAATAAATTGTGTTATATGATTATACTGGAATATAAGTACACTAAATGAAATGACAAAGAGAGTCTTCTGCTATGCAGAGAATATGAACCAATGCAGAGAAAAGTAAGGAAAATGAAGATAGATTCAGAGACCTGGACTTTGTTACTTATTAACCTGTGTGATTTTAGGCAAATGCATTTATCTTCCTTGGCTTATGTTTCTACATCTATCAATCAGGGCATTAGACTACATGGTCCTTAATATTTCTTGGAGTCAACCCAGAAAATTGACAGAAGCATAGATAAATTAATAAGGGTAATTCAGGAAGAAGAAATGATCATCCATTGAGGTGATGAAGATCAATGAAATATAGAAAGTGCTCCCTGAATTCAGGGCTCATAAGACCCAGAGATAAGAAAGGTTTCCATTCCATATGTGGAGGACAATTTGTGGAAAGTTATGGAGATAATGATGTTGCTCTTCAGTGGTTCTGAGTTCTCTAATTATCTGATGCTAAGTCAACAAAATGGACTTCTGTTAAGACATGGGACAGTGGGAAGAGGCTAACAGGATTCTATTTCTCCTATTCTGTCTACCAGGTGCCTGAGCTTTCTCCAGTTGAGATCAAGCCCAACTCCACTTTGTTCCTGAAATGAGCATCAGACCCAAGAACCTGAATGAAGAAAAATATCTGCTTTCTCTGACCCAATCTGACTTCAAAGCAGAAATCATCCTTGAGGGGCTTTGGAAAAGGACAAAAACAAAGGTAACTGAAGGAGAAGTCTAATTAGATTAGGGTTTACATTATCACAAATCATTTATGGAGGAAAAATAAAACAACAATAACATTCAGGATGGCTATTTGTCAATTCAACCCTCCCCTTCCTCCAGCCTTTCCTTCCCCAGAAAGAAAACTTCCTGATAGTTAAGCTTCTTTGGCACTGCTGCTCACTTCATTATCATATTATCAGCCTCATGAATTGCCTTTTTAGATTATGTGAAAATATACATGCTCTCCTATAATTATCCCAGGCCCTGCTTCTCCTTTTTCAGTTTGATCCTCTGTAAAACCAGTCATTACCCTGCATCACGTCAGCTTCCACATATGTCAAGATGAAAATGGGCCATGAAAACTTTGAGCAAGAGTGAGTCACCCGGGCAATTTGAACCAATAAATATCAAAGTCAACCCAAAGAAGCGAGCAATTCATTTGATACTGCATCTTTCAACAAGCTTCTGGTAGATTTTCCTCAGGGCTGGGACTAGAACTCCACCCTAAATGTCTGCAGCTTCAGTTCTGCTTCTTACAGGAGCCAGAGCTGGCTTCCTTAAGATGATGCTTTGTGGCAGGCAGGAGACAAGTAAGGAGGCAGGAAGGTAGACAGGCATTCCTCCTTGGACCAATCACACCTATGACAGATGCACTGCTCAGCCGTTATCAAAATAGTCAATGCTAAAGCTCTTGGCTGTCTTGCAGCTCATTGAAATTAGCTATTTTTTTCCCTTTTATTATTTTTATGAGTTGATGTGGGCCTCCAGCCAAGGAAAGAAGGGATTGAATCAATATTCCGTTTATTATGTCATCATAGGCAAATGAATTATCAAAACAAAAGCACCAATATAAAGCTGCCAATACTAATTATTGGGTAGGATGCTGAGGCACAATAAACAAAGAGTGCTCTGTTGGGGCAGGGTGCTGCTGGAGCCATTCACTTCCTCACCACTGTGTTGCTGGGCTTGGCAGCTCAAGCTTTCCATCTCACCTAGAGCCTTTAGCTTGAGGAGAGGTGAGAAAAGTTTGGCCAAGTTTCTCTAGGTACCAACTGATAGTTTGAGTTTAAATTTGGCCTTTGAGAAAGGACAGTGATCAGCCAGAGTGGGCACTGGAGAAGGTGTGGGTCACTGGGGATTTAGCTCATAAGAGGATTTGAAGAAAGCATAGAAGATGTTAGGATGGATATTCATCTGTCTTCGAGGCATTGAAGGGAAATCAAAGGAGAGTGATTAAGTTTGCCTGGTCTCAGGGGCAGAATCAGGACTGATGGTTTAAGAATGGCAGAGAAGTCAGACTCAAACTGATGTAAACAAAAATTGGACATTCAGAGCTGTTCCAAAGTGGAACGGATTGCCTCTAGCTGTACATAAGCAGCCCATCCTCTCCACCTGAAAAAGAAAGTGATCTTCAAGTGAAGGGAAGTTAATCAAATATCTGTCAGGAATACTATAAAAGAATTTTTCATTCACAAGACCTCTGAGGTTCTTCTTAGCTCTGAGATTCTAACTCTTTTTTTCCAAGCTCTATGTGTATGTATGTATGCATAGATCATGCATGTATTTCTGGGATGAGTGAGGTAGAAATTAAAGAAAACAAGTACGACTTAAATGGTGGACTGGACAAACTCTGCCTTCCTCTTTTCTTTTCTTTTCTTCATATAATGCTATATCTTTTTCTTCTCTAATGCAATTATTAGATAAAATTGTACATTGATACTATCCAGGTTAGCATTTTTTTCGCAGTACTGTATAGTTTAAACTCTATGAGGGCAACACAATTTTCTTTGCTACTTTGTGTGTCTACTTTATCATCAAGCATAATGTTCTATACAAAGTTGGTGCTTAGCTATTTGGTGAATCTGCTATGAACAATTATCACTGGAAGGCATGACTATGTGAGAACAGATCATAAGATCATAGGATGGGAGCTGAAAAAATCCTATTCACACATGTAATGTATGATATTTTTCCATCCAAATTACTGAGATGAGAATAGGGGGGAAAAAGAAAAAGGAGACTTGGTAAAATCAAGAGAATAAGATCAGGTGGAGTCCAAAAAGATGGGGAAACTTCATGAAGTCCTGGAAGAGGACATGGAATAAAAGCATTACCGCTGCTTGCTAATGGTTAATTGGTTAAATCTTTTAAAGGATTTGCAGTAGGATTTTACTCTTTTTATGTTGATTTAGTAGATTGATTTTAGACAATTGTAAATAATTTTTAAAATTACATAGTATAAGAAAATTGACCTTTTCAGAGGTAATTCCTTTGTATTATAGTTTGGAGAAAAATAAACAGAATTTTCCTGAAGATTTACTTGGTTTAGATTTCTCTATTCAGTCTGATTCTCTCTTTACAGATGAACCCAAGACCCTTTGATAGAGAAAACAACAAAGAAAACAGTTGCTGAAATAAGAGTGAATTTTTCTATCTTCTTGGAAGCCCTCTAAAAAAAAGAGGAAATTAAGAAACATTTTCCTGTTTTGCTCAATTTTACTCCATCTGTATAAAACTTCAAAGTTTAAAATGACTTTCCTTACAACAAATCAGTGAGATAGGGCATGAAGATATTATCCTCATTTGATAGATAGAAACAATTTAAGAGAGGTAAAACGACTTTCACAGAATCATACAAGTATCAAATACTAGAAAGAATATTTGAGTCTAGGTCTTCTCTTTTCAAAACATAATGTAGTCAGTGGGTCTTGGCCTCTTCTTACTTTCTCTATCCATATGCCTTGGATTCTATTGGTCATTTGAGGTTTTATCTGTCCACAAACAGTTGTTTGTTTTTCATGATTGTAAACTATAAATGATCATAGGCAAAATATAACACTCTAAGACCACTATGTACATCAAACATGTAAAAAAAGAAGCAAGGACTATGAAGATAGTCTTATTTACATTTCTACTATTGGCTTGTTTTTCATCAAACATTTTGAGTTTAAAATAAATACAATTATTACATAATGAAAACCATTCTCCTCATTCTTTCTTCTACACCAAGGAATGTGTATTCACCAATTCATAAAATATTTCTGGTAATTCCAGGATGAATGTACACCACAAGTTAAACTGAGAAGTTTCCTAGTAGGTTAGTTTAAACGAAACAATGAATTTCAGAGCTAGAAGAAATCGTAGAAGTCTTCTAGTCTTTAAAAAAAAAGGGAAACAGGCTCATAAAATGAAGATGGATGGGTTATTTTTTGGTCCTTTATTAAAATAGCAGCACTAGTTTCTGTATTTCTAAGACCATAGATCAATGGACATAGCTGAAATGGTTGCATGTTTGATTAAGCACATGTCTACATGGTCTTTTGAGTTATGAGACCTTAGATATTCCAGTTCTTTCATTTATATAGAAGATCTTCCAATCCAGTAATATGAAGGGATGATCAGGTCTGGCTCGGGAGAGTAGGTTAACTATCTAGGGTAATTGCTTTACTCAAAAGTTTTTCCATCTTCCAGACTCTTCTAAAAAGGGGGGAGCCACAGACTTGCTGCAGGATGCCAGGTTCTTCCTGAATCTGAGATTGTCAGAGGAGGACAGGCCTATGGCTATTGTTAGATCCAAACCATACCTAAGCAGGTTTCTCTTCAACTTTGACATGTGATCCCCCCACACTCTGCTTAAGACTTCTGGTGATGAGAATTTAAGAGCTCTTCAGCATGGCTTATTCTACTGAGGAAAGCCCTAAATATTAAGAAACTTTTCCCAGACTGCTACATAGTACTCCTTGTTCTACCCTCTGAGGACAGATCAAACAAATCTAGTCCTTCATCCATAGGTTTTCCCTTTGAAACATACCTAGATTCTTCAACTAATTCTTAGAGCATCATAAAACTTAGCAATGAACCGTTTCTGAAGCAATAGGGTAAAAGTACTGGGCCTGGAGTCAAGAAAATCTGATTTCAAATTGGGTCTTAGACACTTATTAGTTGATGACCCACTGTAAGGCATTTAATGTCTCTCAGTTTTTGCCACTGAAAACTGTGAAGCTGATAGAACTTGCCTCCCAGGCATGAGAACCTAATGAGATAAGATTTGTAAAGGACTTAGAATAGTGTCTGGTTCATTAGATACTTAATAAATTCCCTTCCCAACTCCTATCTTCTGCATAGTCTTTAACTTCATCAATGTCCTTCCTAAAACTAGGTGCCTAGGAAAAAGGGTAAGGAAATAAATGCCTGTTACTTTTTACTGAGTTACCTTTAAGAGTTGATGAATTTGAAACTATTAATGAGTTTGGCAATGTTTTGTTTTATTCCAAATGACACTATCTTTTTTACTAGAATGGACAAGCAAGAGCAGGTCATATTGGGTTTGGAATTATCTGAACATTATTTCCAAAATTTTGAAGGAACTAAATTTCCTAAAGAGAATCATCTAGAAAAATAAAAATGGGAACAGAGTTAGATTCTTCATTCAAGTTCAATGGCTACATCCTCTTAGCATGACTATAAATATTCTTTTAATAGACATATAATATCCAGACTGAGGAAGGTTATAACACAGTTGTCCTTTGTTTATGTACAAACACATTCATAATATTGAGCCATAGTCCTGGAGTTAGAGACTTCAGTTAAAATCCTACTTCTGATCCTTACTACTTTTAGTAAACTTGGAAAAATTACTTAACCTTTACTCTGAGGCTCAGTTTCTTCATTGGTAAAATGATTTGGACAAGATGGTCTCTTAGGACTTGTCCATATTTGAGCCAAGTTTTAGTAAGAACTAGCAAATGGAAGGATTGGGAGAGAAAAACATTTAACATGAAGGATAGTTTTGTTGCTTATGGAATAGGATTCCAGAGGATAGCATGGAAGAGTTGCATGGAGTTGGATTGAAACTTTAAGGTGGATGAGACTGAGGAATCAGCAAAAACAAGCAAAAACTGGAAAATGAAAATAAACAAAAATCAAGCCTGATTTGTTAGTAAGGAACAAAAGCAGGAGACAAATCTAGTTCTTTTTCTTATGCCACATTACACGATCTCCTTAGGATTCATTCCTTCCCCACCATTCCACCAACACTTAAGCAATTTGAAACTTATCAGAACTGAATGTTCACATGTTGAGAATGTATCTACATACTAGACTAGTTTGAACCAGGAGTGGTTAGGAGGGAAAATTTTGCCAAATGAATATTTTGAAAGCTACTGGTTGCTGTTACTAAATATTTTTAAAATAGCATATTATTGTAACACTACCTGTTTTCCGTATCCCCAGTTGTAATATTGATTAGACTCCCTTTGCCCTCTTCAAAATCTCTTATTGCATTATTCTATCCTTCATTTCAAGCTGATAGCTGTAGAGCAAGAATGTTATTAATCTACCAGCTCCAGGCACTTGAAAGTGTCTTTTCTGGGATGACGTGGATTTGTAACAAGCAACTGACACACTTTTGGACAATCCTATGACAGTCTATGGAATGGATTTGAAAGCTGGCTTGGTATGCAAATATTAGGGGAACATTTCTCCAGGGTTTTCAGTTTCCTCATGTATGGAAGGGAGGTAATATGTGACCCTGATATCTCCTCAGGGTTGTCATGGAGATAGATAGCAGAGCAGATGAAAAAATACCTTTGACATGTTCTGTGAATGTGAATCCCCGAAAGAGAACATTTGTTTCTCTGAATCACAAATCCTGGGATCTCAGTAAGTTCTGAAAATCCATCAAAACATTATAAATTTAAATTTTATCATCTCATGACTACCATTAGAACCACTACCATCATTATCTAATAATTAGTAATAAGTAATACTCGTATAACCATTTCAAATTTGCTAAGAATTTTACAAAAATGTTTAGACCCCTTATTGTCTAGACTAACTCTGAAGAGAAGCAGAGAGCTAGTAAATACATGTGTGTCAACCCTGAGGGTAGTGTTTTCAAAAAGCCATCCCTGAGCACCATCCCTTTCCTTAAGATTTCCTGAAGACCAGCACACCAAAGACCCATGTGGTCTATTCCTTAACTCCAGTCTAACATTTGAGACTTTCTGTCTTCCCTGCACTTGGGACTGAGAAAAGAATAAATACTTTGCCCATAACTCACTTCCTTTGATCATGTTTTCCTGTGTCCCTACCTCTTCAGGTTTTCTTTTAGTTTTGGGGACTTACCCTGTGTGAATTGAAATGGAGGATGATAAAATAAGTTTGTTTTATAAATTATTGAATTACCTGATGCCTTAAAAATAAAAGAAAGGAAATCAAAGCAAAAATTTATCATATAAGGCTGTATATTAGTTTGTATATTACTGTGGCAATGACCCCAAGGTCATTAGGGTCTAAGATGCCCATTGCCATTAATCTGCTCTGACTTTATACTCACATTTATTATACTGTGTAATCCTAAGGGAACATGGAATCTAAAGACAGGGGTCAGGTCTTTTCTCATTGTCTCTAATTCATTACATCCCCACCTCAAGATTTCCAGGAGGGTAATCTTTTAATTAAAAAAAATTTAACTCATGTCTAGGGTTTCCTAAAAAAGGATTTCTAGAATCTTGTAGAAAAATACTCAATATCCAGAGTCTATATAGGACAGTTATTTAATTCCTTGGCCACAAAAGAAATTCATATAATATAAAAGACATATAGGGTTCAAGCATAATATAGAAATTTCTAATCTTAATATAATCTTCTGGAAGGTTGTTGCACAAAATATCAAAATGTGAAACTGGTTTTTCAACTTCATCTCAACTTTGAAGTGTCCAAGTAAATAACTCGAGGTTTGTATGTTCTGGCCAGCTAGGTATACATGGATTATGTTCCTGGTAGAGGTCATCTCCTCCAGGAAGGTTACAGTTGAAGAAAGCACCTTTTACTACTAGTCACCCTTAACTTTCCTTTTTCTTTTTCTTTTTAGGTTTTTGCAAGGCAATGGGGTTAAATGGCTTGCCCAAGGCCACACAGCTAGGTTATTATTGTCTGAGGTCGGATTTGAACCCAGGTACTCCTGACTCCAGGGCTGGTGCTCTATCCACTGCGCCACCTAGCTTCCCCAAACCTTAACTTTTGATAACTGCAGAATTCTCAAATTCATGGGGCAATTGTCAAAGCTAGAAACATCCATCTGAATATCACTATTGTTCAATTGTGCTTTGAAAGAAATACAGCTGAAGGGTCAGTCATAGTTTTTGGTTTGGTCAGTAATACTTGTGCTGACATGTGTAAGTACCTACCATATGTAAGCTTCCAGGGGAGGAAGTTAAGAAGAATTCTTTCCTTCCAGAAGTTCAAGAGCATCCTGAAAAGAGGTAGAAGAAAGTGAGAGCCCAAAGAAAAAAGATAGTAGTCTTGTTAAAGCCTATTGAGTGAGTAGCTATTGCTATTTAGTATTCAGTCCTCTTTAGTGAAGGTTTCTATCATGAAGAGAAGGAAGAGGAGACATACAGAGACTAACTCAAAGAATCTGTTTAAGCATGCTCTTTACCAAGATATCAAAGCATTGAAAGTGGCCAGGACACAGGTTTAATACTCCATAAGAGGTGCCCCAAACAGAACTCACATGGCACCCAACTCATCCAGGACACAGACTTCTCCTCATGCATGCACCATGGATTTTCCACAGTTGTATAGTTGTTACCTCCAAACCATAAGTTTCATGAGAGCAGATGTGTGTCTTATCCAAAGTTTGTAGCCCCCACCCCCACCCCGTCCCAGCAGAGTTCCCTATATACAGTAGCCACTTAAACATTCTTGGAATTGAATTGAATAATCTGCTTCAATGAGGGCAGGTTTGGTGCTTTGCCTTACTTTTTATGTACCTCAGCCCCAAGCACAAAGCTGTACTCAAAAGGGAATATACTATATGTAAAATGAATGAATGAAAGTCCTGTTATATTCATTCATGATTCCAAGTTTCTCAATATCATTAAAACCCAGATTGGGATTTCATTGAGTCTAACATATCAAAACAAAACAGCTTATGATCTGAGGGATATTCATTTGGTGTCAAGGACACGGTGTTTATCTGAAAACTGAAACAGCAGCCTCTTAAGACATTCATCTCCAGATGAGAATGAGCCTCACACTCTACTCTTATCTTTCTCTCAGTGTTTATTGTGAACTTTCTGTCCTACCCAATAATTAGTACTGGCAGCTTTATATTGGTGCTTTTGTTTTCATAATTCATTTACTTTTGATGATATCATAAAGAGAGTATAAATTTCATCCCCCCTCCTCTCTAAGTTTTGGCCCAAAGCCTACATCCACTAATACAAAGGCACTAATTGCACAATCCTCTGGTGCCAGCTGCTTTGAAAATGTCTTTAGCTAATGGACGGAATTAACCTTGTTTAACATACAAATCCTCAGCCTAATTTGCTACTGGAGCCCCGACTCTGTGGCTCCATGTCTCCTTCCACACAAGGAAGTGACTAGTTTATGATAGTCTCCTCAGCCACAATGGAAAGGTGAGCTATGTTCATGTGAGACCACCATTTTAAAAAATGGGTATTTTACATGGGAGCATTTTGAGTTGGAAGGGACCATCTCATCTAAGATCATCTAATGCTCTTATTTTACAAATGAGTAAATTGAGGGACTTAAAGTCTAAGTATCTTGTAGCAGAATTGGGAATCAAATGGAAATCTTGTGACTCCATCTGCATTGATAGTCATTTATTTAAAGGTTAACACAACACTGAATGATCTTTGTGAGACCTCCAGTGAGGTAAGCCCCCAATATCTATCTCTGACTTTTTAGGTAGTCTTAATAATGGTGAAATGTTTCTGTGACTCTTTCATGACTTCTGTGGTAAGATATAAATGTCTTAAGCTTGCATTTAAAACTCCAAACCATGACTCTAAAGTGTCTTTCTAGTCCCAGTTTGTCAACTGATCCTTAATAAACACAGTAAACAAAATTTCCAGGTCTGTGCCCTTGCACAAGTGGCCCACTATTTGTGTGGCTTCCCTCTTCTCTGCAATGTAGAATCCCTGTCTTCTTTTCAAGCTTTGATTCAGAAGCAGCTAGGTGATACAGTGGATAGTGCACCAGCCCTGGAGTGAGGAAGACCTAAGTTCAAATCAAGCTTTAGATACTTGATGCTATCTGTGTGATCTTGGACAAGTCACTTAACCCCATTGCCCCACAAAAAACAAAACCAAAAATTAAGTATTGCTCAAATAGTACTTCCTATACAAGTCCTTTCCTAACATCCCCAGTTGTTATCCTTATTTCACCTTGTGTAATTTAATTTGCAACTTCTTTCTTATTTGTGTATTTGATCATATGTTATATATTATCCTTCCTTCCTCCATTTCTCCTATAGAATATCAACATCTTTAAGGCAGGGGACTTTTTCCTTTTTGTTTTTGCTTCCCTAGTAGCTAGTATCATGCCTGGCATCTTGTAGGTGTTGTTGTTGAGTTATTTCAGCTGTGTTCAACTCTGTGACCCATCTGATATATTTTTCTTTTTTCAGTTTCATATATATCAATCTTTTTATTGTACTGTGCTATGGAAATATTTGTTTTATTCCATAGGCTAAAAGAAAATTTAAGGTATGCTTAAATCTACATTCAGATTCCATTAGTTCTTTACTCTGGGTATGAATAGCATTTTTCATTATGAGTCCTTTAAAATTGACTTTGATCATTGTATTACTGAGAATAGCTAAGTTTTTCACAATTGATCATAGTACAATATCACTGTTACTGTTATAATATTCTCATTCTGTTGATTTCATTTTGTATCAATCAGTACATATAAGTTTTTCCAGGTTTTTCTGAAATCCACCTGCTCATCATTTTTTTATAAAACAATAATATTATATTACATTCATATTCCTCAACTTTTTCAGCTATTCCTCTAATTGAAAGGCATCCTCTCAATTTTCAGTTTTTTGCTACTACAAAAGAACTGTTATAAATATTGTTATACATGTGGGTCTTTCCCCCTTTTAAATGATCTCTTTGGGATTCAAATCTAGTAGTAATATTGTTTGGTCACAAGGTATGCAACAGCTCTATAGTAGTTTTAGTTTCAAATTGCTCTCTAGAATGGTTGGATCAGTTTACAACTCCACTGACAGTGCATTGGTGTTCCAATTTTCCCATGTCTTCTCTGACATATATAATTTTCCTTTTCTATCATATTAGACAGTCTGATAGATGCGAAGTCATTGGTACCTTAGAAGTTTTTTAATTTGCATTTCTCTAATCAATAGTTAGAGCATTGTTTCATATGATTATCGATACCTTTAATTTCTTCAAGATAAGTTCAAAATGGGAACCTAATTTACACATAAAGAATAAAGATATAAGAAAGTTAAAATATCATAGAATAGCTTATCTGTTAGATTTGTGGATAAGTGAACAATTTAGGATCAAAGAAGATATAGCGACATTGAAAAATATAAAATAGATCATTTGGATTATGTAAAATTAAAAAGGTTTTGCCCAAACAAAACCAATGCAAAGAAGTATAAGGAAAGGAGAAAACTGGGGAGGGGGTGGAGTGGAATTTTGCAACACTCCTCTAATAAAGGCCTCATTTCTCAAATAGAGAACTGAGGAAAATTTAGAAGAATATAAGTCATTTCTCAATTGATAATGGTCAAAGGATATGAATAGGCAGTTTTTAGATGAAGAAATTAAAGATATTTGCAGTTAATATGAAAAAAGTGCTTTATATCACTTGATTAGAGAAATGAAAATTAAAACAACTTTAAGGTTATTTTACCTCATACTACCTCACATCAATCAGATTGGTTAATATGACAAAAAGGGAAAATATTGAATATTGGAGGGACTATAGAAAAATTGGGACACTAATACACTATTGGTAGAAATGTGAACTGATCCAATCATTCTGGAAAACAATTTAGAATTATGTCCAAAGGATTTTGAAACTGTATATGCCCTTTGATTCAATAATACCACAGTTAAGTTTATATTCCAAAGATATCAAAAAAAGGAGGGGAGGACATATTTGTATAAAAATATTTAGAGCACCTCTTTTTTGCTAAGCTATAGCAGCTAAGATTTAGACATCACAGATGCCCATCAGTTGGGGAATGGGTAAATAAACTGTGGTATATGATAATTATGGAATATTATTGTACAAATAACAAGCAGGGAGATTTCAGAAAAATCTGGAAAGACTTACATGAATTTATTTATAGTAATGTAAACAGAACCAGGAGAATGTATTGTTTGATGAAGAACTGTTACTGACTTAGCTATTCTCAACAATACAATGATTCAAAACAATCACAAAAGATTAATGAGTAATCATACTATCAGCTTCTAGAAAAAGAGCTTACATTTTTTGAAAACTGACTGAACCTGCTAATTTCCACTCATTTTTATTTGAGTCTTCTTGTACAAAATTATTTATATGGAAATGTTTTCCATAATTACATAGGTAAAATATGTTTCTGATTCTTACCATCTAAGAGAGGAATTGGAGGGAGGGAAAGACAAAATTTGGAACTCAAAACTTTTCATAAAAATGTCTAATGAAAATAATAGGGAAAGACAAGGCTGTGGATAATTTTACATTAGTATTGCCTATAAATGTCACTGTAAGGTTGCTATATCCACTATCACACCCAGGTCATAATTTAAATGTCTCATTCAGTAGAAAGTATACACTGATAATAAATGGGCTATTGACTTAAAAAATTTGCAGACCTTTATAAATGCTAGTTATTATTTTGACCAACTAGTATTACTCTAAATACTCCCTTATCTCTTTTCACTTCTTGATATTAATTTTTCTGAAATTATAGCATGCTGTCTTCCCAGGAATGGACCCTATTATATGAGGACTAGTCAAGCTAAGAGTAGAGTATCTTATCACCAGAGAATCATCTCTGTAGGAATGAGATGAATGTTTTTGATCAGAACAACTCATGGGGATTGTTCTCTGAGGCATGGGAAAGGTTACCATCTCTCTCACTGAAGTTTCATCTTCCAAGCTCTAATTCCTTGAAGAAGTAAACATGGTCTGTCTTGACTTTAAGTGGCTTCTGTTTCAGGGCAATACACCTTGCTTTGTGGCTCATTTTCAATTCTTCAAAGCCTATAATCTTCCATAACTTAGAAGCATACAATGTCACTGGTTGAATATCAATATAGTAGTTAATATTGATATGAAAACAATGGATCTTTGCTTCTTGGAGAGGCATGGGGTTATTGAAGAAGCTTGACAATTTCCTGACATAATCAAACCCACTCTCTTTTTTCCTTTTTAATTATTTACCTCAAGTAATTGATTATGCATAGACCTGTGGTCATTATGTTGACTGAACTAATCAGATGAGAAATGACCCTGGCAGAAAGGGGGAGAGGTGGGATGTAAGAGGCAATGTTTCCAACCTGATTGAAACTAATAGATAGGCTTTAAATATTATATGGTAGAACCAATATGTGAATTTACAACTTTAATGGGGTAAAAGGAAGAAAGGAATAGAGGGAGAAAGGATGGGAAGGAGGGATTGAGGACTTATTAAGTGCCTATTATGTTCCAGTCATTAGACTGAAGACTTTACAAATGTTATCTCATTGGATCCTCACAGCTGCCCTGGGAAGGGAGGTGTTATTATTATCATGCTTATTTTGCAGTTGAATAAACTGAGGTAGAGAGTTAAAGTTACTTCTTCAAGGTCACAATTTGTTACATGTCTGAGGCAGGATTTGAAATTTTTCTAACTCCAGGCCCAGTGCTCTACACACTGTGCCATGTAATGTGTTTATCCCCTAAGAGAAACATTCTAAGGTATTTTTAAAAAATTCCAAGACAGAAGATCCAATAGTTCTTGAAACATGTTTAGGATCATAGAAATTTAGTGCTGAAAAAAGGTCTTAGAGGTCATCTAGTCCAATTCTTTGATTTTGTAAATGAGAAACAGAGGTTTCAAAGGAACTATTTTACTCAAGTTCACACAGAAAGAGAGCTATGGCAGAGTTATAGTTGTGGACAATCTGGATTTCAGAGAGGCTCACCTGGTTGGTGAAAGGGTTTTTTCCATGGAGGATAGAAGGTATAGCTATGTGAAATGGTGGGAAAGCAAAGAGAGATATAGCAATATTATAGATTTCTATTTTAGCTCAATAGTTTTGCTAACTAGGGACCCAATGGTTTCTATTCTGTTCAAAGTCCCTAATTACTGTAAGAACCCTCTAAGCTTTGCACTACAGAAAAGCCCTGAGCATCCCACCCAATTACAATCATAGTCAGGAAGTAGATGTCAGACAAGAGTATTGGTTTTGGAGATAGAGGACTTGAGTTTAAATCAAGACTCTGCCATATACTCTACATGTCATTTTGAGCAAGTCACTGTTTCTGGTTCACCTTTTCCCCCATATGTAAAATTAGAGAGTTGAGCATCATCTCCATGCCTTTATGTCCTTTACTTTTTCCTTCTTTTAACTATTTTAAGTCTGGCATCATTAGAAGAATCCTGCTTACTCCAAAGTTACCAGTGATCTCATAATTGCCAAATCCAATGACTTTTTCTTAGTTCCCATCCTCTTGACCTCTCAGCAGTTTTTGACGGTCACTTTCTTCTCCTTGCTACTATCTACTCTCTTGGTCTCTGCAACAACTACCTTTCTTGTTTCTCCCCATGCCCCTCTGACTGCTCCTTCTTAATCTTCTTTGTTGGATCTGCACTCAAATCATTCACTAACTGTGTTTGTCCTTCAAGGCTCTATCCTAGGTAGCTTTTCATTCTACTTTTTACCTTGGTTTTATCTTCAGTTCCCATAGATTCATAGTATCTATTAAGATGATTCTCTAATTTACCTATCCAATCCTAATCTCTATTCTGATTTACAGTCTCATAACTCTCATAGCCTATTGAATTAGATAGTAGTATATATAAAATTGAACTCAAAACTTTTCACTCTTCCTATCTTATCTATCACTGGGTTATGTTTTTTTTTTTGAAGCAATATAGGTCAAGTGACTTGCCAGGGTGACATGACTAGTAAATTTGTGAGACCAAATTTGAACCCAAGTCCTACTAGGATCAATGCTCTATCCACTTTAGCTTCTAGTTGCTTGCTTCCCTATTATTGTTGAAGACATCAGCACCCTTCTGGTACCCAAACTTAAAACCTAGGCATCATGATTAACTCTTCATTCTCTTTAATACTCCCCCCCCCAAACAACAATATCTAATCAACTTTGAAGTCCTGGAGACTCTCTCTTCACAGCATCTCTCCTATACATCTCTTGCTCTCTTCTAGCATTGCCACCACCTTAAACAGATCCTCATCAGTTCCTGCCTGGACTATTTCAATAGCCTTATGGTTGGTCTCCCTAATTCAAGTTTCTCCCCACTCTAGCCTATCCTCTTAACATCTGTCAAATTTACTTTCTTAATGCAAAAGTCTGACCATATCACCCTTTCCCCAGTCAATAAATTCCAGTGACTACCTATTACATTCAGGATCAAAAATGAAAACCTCTAACTTTTGAAGTCTTTTGTAATTTTCATTATTTTTCCCTTTCCAGTCTCTTATACTATACTCCTCTCCCTATATGCTGCAGTACAATGTTACTTAAAAATGCAGTGACTTGCTGTCAGTCACATGCAATACTCTATCTCCACACTCCATGAATTCTCATGGATTTCCCCCTCATGTTCCCTTATTATCTCAGTCTCCTAACTTTTATGACTTCCTTCAAGTTTGCTAAAATCTCAACTTCCTTAAGAAATCTTTCCCATTTTCCTTAATCTTTCAGTGCCTTCCCTCTGAGATTATTTCCAATTTATTCTGTATATTTTTTGTTTCAAAAGACTTGCTTATTTATAGTTTCCTATCAAGCTATGAACCCTTGAGAACAGAGACTTGTTTTCTGACTTTGTAAATCCAAAGCTCAGCCCAGTATTTGGAACATAATAGATGTATAATAAATGCTTGTTGACTTGACTTCTGACTCTATATCTGTGACCTGTGACTATCATCTCCTAAATTCAAATCCTGTTTCCTATTTTTTGTGAGGATCGTCATGCATTGTCCTCATAATGGCCTTTAGTCTTTGCTTGGTTGCTAACATGTCCTAGGGTAAGTTGGAAGATTCACCTTTCAACCTCTCTGGGTCTTAATTGCCTCAACTGTAAAATGAGGTGATTTTTTAGGTAATAAGGTTTCTCTTATTTTTGTCATTCTGTGATACTATGACTTCGACAGAATTTCCCAGGTAATTTTCTTTATTTAAACTTAATAATTTATTTTCATGCTCAGAGTAAGTTTTGGTCAGTTACATGTCTAAACACAAAAAGACTGCATTGGTCTGATATTTTAGTGGGTACAAAAATGTCCTACAATACAAGTGGTTTAGCCTTATTTTCTGCTGACTAGAATGAAATCTGTCAGTAAGCTATATATTCCTTTGCAGAATTTTTTACTTTTACATTTATTATGATCTAAATTCTAAGGTCCCTGAGGGAAGTAATGTCTTAGTCATTGTTTATCCCCCACAATGCTTTACATTAAGCTATGCACATAATAGACACATGAAATTTTTGTCTACTGAAGAAATTTCATTCTCTTTTTCTTTTAAAGATTTTTGTTTATTTTGAGTTTTACAATTTTACCCTTAATCTTGCTTCCATCCGCCACCCCTTACAGAAGGCAATTTGCCAGTCTTTATATTGTAAGAATTTCATTTTTAAGATGCAATATGACATAGGGGAAAGACTATTGAATGTCCTGAATTCTTTGTATTATCCCCAATACTTAATATGTATATGGTCCTAGATATGTCATTTAACTTCTCAAGGCCTCATTTTTTTCCTCAGTTGCAAAATAGTGATAATAATACTTTGATCATATGTTTCATGAGATTAGTAGGTGGTAAATGCTTTGTGGGACATAGAGGTTCATAGAAATGGAAGTTAGTGTTATCTTCCCACTTATCCTTTTTCTTATGTTTGGCTCTACTTCTTAAAAAGTTCCCTTTCTTTATATGCTAACAACTTATTCTCCTTAGGATACCCTCATTTAAAATATAATGGGTATCCCTAACATCCTAGTTGATACCTGAGAAATCCCTTCCTGGAGCAGAAGTTTCCATAGGCAAAATATTCTACATGTAATAGTAACAACTGTTATTTTTGGAACCCTTTAAGGTTTACAAAGTACATTCTACCCAATAACATTGTGAACTAGGTATTGTGACTGTTTTCAAACCAATTGAATGGATGAGGAAACTGAGGCTAGAATAAGAGAAATGGAATGATGGGATCAATACATTTCTCAATAACATGTGAATAGAATCCACAGAATCAGAGTACCTAGAACTTAAAATCTTAATACAAGAAATAGAAAATTAGAGCTTGAAGGAAACATAGAACACTGAACCCAGCATCCATATTTTACAAATGAGTAAACTGGGTCACAACGAAGGGAAACAACTTGCTCAAAACTATGGACTAAATTAATAGAGGACCTAACAGTAAAAAATAAAACGGAATGTCACAGTGAAGAAAGCACTGGCCTTGGTGCCATAAGAGCTGAGTTTTAATCCAAGCTATTACATATTGAGTCATCTATGGGAACAAGCTACTCATTCTTTGAGTAAAAAAAAAAAAGACTCCATTCTAGGTTAGACCTTGAAAAGAGCCTTGGGCCTGGGTCAGAAGATCTGTGTGCAAATCCTAGATGTTCCATTGAAATATATGACTTTGGGAAAGGCATTTCTCCCCTGTAGACTTCTGCTAATAAATGTCTCTGTAGTCTATGTATTGATAAGATGGTAAGGTAAGAGACAAAGCTTGGTTTGTGCTTAACAAACTCATACTCCACCCCAAAAACTCCTTGGGTCTTTAGAGAGTTTAAGAAGATGAACTCTAAGGTCACTTTCAGCTCTAAATCTATAATCTTTAAAAACTCAGATTCCTCAAATATGAGTTCCATGCATTTTCCTTTATGTCATACATTTGTCCTGTCCTCTTAAATCAAGTGAATTAGCATATGTAAATTATTTAACAAGCACTAAATCAGTCTTTTATAATTACATATTAAAAAAGGAACAAAAATAATTTCTGTTCCATTGACTCCATAAAGTCCCTCTTCTGTTTCCTTCCCAGAACTTCTTCCAGTCTTCACCAATGTTGCTTTGCCAAACTAGAGATGAAGCAACATCTTTCTCTTGGAAAGGAAAACAAACCTCTATGTACAGATCTACAAGCATTGAAAGTAGTGTCTCAGATGGAGCCCCTCCCTGTTGTTACCCCATACATATAGGAAGGTAATTTGAATGGGAGTGGAAGGCCAAGTTCAGGGACTTGTCAGAGTATTTAAGAAAGTCCTGTAAGTGACTCTGAAATGAAATTGCTTTTATCCAGGGGCCAAGTTTTGGGCCAGAAGCCAATTTTTTCAAGGGCTTCCGAGCCCTGGCTGGGCACGCCTGCCATTACCATAAGCTCCCTAAGTCTCTCCCCCGCCCCCCACCCCCACCTTTTGAATGATACTCTTTTACGTGCTTCTTCCTGAATTGTGTCTAGGAGGGTTTGATTTATGTTGTCATCGTAGAATGGGGCCCAAACAAAGAACAAACATGTACCCGAGATGCTCATCTCTCCTATCTTTCAGAGAACCCTGAAACAGCTCAGTCAGGACAAGCCATGTTGAATTGGAGAGTACTGACTTTGGAGTTAGTAGTTGGAGATGTGAGTTTGCATTCCTGCTCTGCCTGTGACTTTAAGCAAATCATCCTTCTTCTCTAGGTCTTATTTTCCTCATCTGTGAAATGAGAATATTGTTTTAAAAATATAAATATTGTATAAGAGCCTGTACAGTGTTAGTTTTAGAATCCTTTGGTTTCTATGAGAAAATGAATACTAATGAAAAATGAATCGGTTCATCAAGCATCTATCAATAGTCTATGTGCAATGCCGTTTGTGTTTTGTGTCTTACTGAACTAATTAAAGAAGCTACGGACATAGTAATAATCGGGGTTGTCTTAGGACTCCAGAGTCAATTATTAAATGTTCAATATGAAAATTTGTACCTCAGAAACTGGTAAAGACAGCAAATGAGGTCTTAATCCAAGTTTATTTTTAGTTGATTATCTAGACATAAGAAAATGTTAAAAATGCAGGTTAAAGTTAAAAAGTGAATTAGTGTACTTTGTTTTTGGAAAGTAAATTGTTAAACATTTACCCAAAGCCTTCTGAATATAACCATATATCATATAATTTAGAAAAGAATAAATCTTGTGGATAATCTAGTACAAACTTTTCATTTTATAGATTAATTATTAAAGGAAGAACATTTATTATTCCCTATGTCTCAAGCACTGATTTGAGAATACACAATAAAAAAGAGATTCCCTGACCTTAAGGAGTCTCTATACTGATATTTGTAGGAGTCCAGAACCATCATTTGATGTTTCTTTTCTATAAATAATACCAGTTTGATTACTATTTCCAGAAGAAGTGGAGGTATATGGGTAGGTAGAAAGTACATACTGTGTTGGGGATTATTGGTCAAAGTGGAGGACTAGAGGTGACTATTCTCCATCAGGGTAGCACAGCTCTGGGATATCAACTACAGTCAAATGTTTTTAGCAACCACAACAGCAACAGGTTGATGTTTGGGAGAATCATGTTATAGTCTGATATAGTAGCCACACATCAACCTGCATAGTTAGGTAAACTATCTGAGAGCTTTAGAAGTAAAAGTCTTACCAGGTCTTTTGACTCCAAATTCAGTGTTGGTTTGTCTTTTTTATACTGTTCCCATATGCTATCAGAAATGTAATGGTTATCATTCTGACTTTCCTTAAGTTAGATTTTCTTAGGGAAGGGATAAAAAACTGAAGGTGTGGGATACTGGGAAAGTCACTGACAGAAGACCCAGGATGGGGATGAGCATTCAGCAATGGGAGAACCCAGTGTTCTTTCCAGAATGGCTCCTACTGCTTCTCATATGATGAAGTTCTGTTTGAATGTGCCAACCTGGAAGGGATAGGCTGCACCCAGAAATGTGAATAAGGCCAATGCAAATTCTGAGGGCTAGATAGAACTGTTGTCTGTCTGAAGATATTTGGAAATGATTTTGCAAGATGAATGGAGTTATTTCTAAAGTAGCCTGTAATTGCAAAGAAAACTTGAACATTAAAATGGTGCATCTGGAGATGCCAGGTTGGAGGAATTTTATCAGTTGGGAAAACAAAAGACCCAAGGAGTTTTTGAGGTGGAACATGAGTTTGTTAAGCACAAACCAGGCTTTGTCTCTTACCTTACCATATTATCAATATATAGACTACAGAGAGATCTATTATATTGTTCCTAAGAGAAACCAGGGGAAGTCTGAACAATCAGGAGAGGGTTTTAGAATGAAAGCTATAAACAATTACACAAATAAGAATTCATATCATTTGGTTAGATGAGACTCAGTCCCAGAGACATGATTTCTGCTCCTAACTTGCAAATGTGACTTGGGATAAGTCATTTTCCTCCTCTAGTACTCAGACTGATACTCTGTAAAGCAAGATGAATTCAACTAGATGATATCCTCCAGTAAAACAGTTCATATGTCTTAGTTATAGAAGAGAATTTAACAAATGTCTAGTTTAACTTGTTCATTTTGTAAATAAAGGGAAGGCCAAAGAGGTTGTGACTTGTCCTAGATCACAGTAGTAAATGACAGAGAAAGTATCTGAACCAAGGTTTTCTGAACCCTATGAATCAGTTGATCAAACAATTGATAAATAAGCATTTATTAAGGACTTGTTGCTTTCCAGACACTATGTTAAGACTGGGGACATCAGTAAAATTGGTATAGCTCCTGACCTCAAAAAGTTTACAAGGAAGAAAAATATTCATTTACAATATATTGTACATTGAATAATTATAAAATAAACACTTGGGCAGCAAGGTGGTTAATGGATAGAGTGCTGAGCCTGGAATCAGGAAGCTCCTCAGACAATTACTGGCTATGTGACTCTGGACAAGTCACCTAACCCTCATAGCCTCAGTTTCTTCAGTTGTAAAAATGAGCTGGTCATGGAGAATAGGACAATAGAATATTTTGGGAGGAGCTGGGCAAACAGAAAGGGTTTTATGGAGAAGATGAAGTTTAAATTGAATCTTGAAGGAAGAAAGGGATTCTACACTGCAAAAGTAAGGAGTAAGTATATTCCAGAACTTGAAGGTCAGACCAATGGTTAACTGAAGGTCAATATGTGAAGAACAGCAGGAAGGCCTGTCTGCTTGAAGCATTGTTTACATAAAGGGAGGGTCACGTATGATAGAGCTGGGAGGATAGTTTAGGACCAGGTTGTGAATGTCAGAAGAAAAGGTTCTATTTGATCCTAATAGGAAGCCGAGTTTACTGAGTAGGGGAATGACATGGTGAGACCTGTACCTGGGGAAAATCACTTTGATGATAAAGGGAACAATTGATGGTGCCAGGGCTTCTTTTGTGGTATTTAAAAGTCCTGGATGTCAGGAAGGGGATTGGTATAGGAGTGGTTTGGTTGTAGGCTGGCCCCCATTGTAAAAGTATAATGTGTAACTAAGAGCCTCAAGGGTCTCAACATCATTGAGAGGTGTTGGGAATATTCAAAGGTCTTTGATCCCTGCTTCTGAACCCTCATACAACTTGTACCACCATGGTAGAAGAAATGACTCTAAATCTGTAACTTCAGTTTTAGTTGAACAATCCTTAGCTGAATTATACCACTAAGCCTGCTCTCAATGTTGACAGAGCAGAAGCCAGAACACCAGGAGACATCTGCAACTCAGAAAACACAATAGCTAGGTCTTGATCACAAGGAAAAAGTAAATCACTCCATTAATGGAACCAAGAGATAGATAGGGGCAAAAAAGACAAATGGGGTGGAAGTAAAGGGAGTAAAGGGAAATTGGGAGATGGGGAGGATGATTAGATTTAAATCATAGAACCTGAGTTCAAATCAAGCCTGTGCCATGTGATTTATTATTATCTTTGTGATCTTTACCTGATCATTTATCATCTCTGGGAATCAGTTTCCTCATATGTAAAATTGGAGGGTTAGTCTACATGATCTATAAAGTCCCTTCCTTTTTTAATTTTCAATTCTTTCATAATTGAATCACTTGTTTAAGGCATCTTATACTTACCTTCTTACAGTAAGATTAGGCCCTCAAGACTAAAGTGAAGTTAGCTTTATAATAAACATTAAGCAGTCCAGACTGTAATTTTCATAGGTTATAAGGGTGGCAGGATTTAGAGTTGGAAGGGATTATCCAAACAAAGATTATCCAATCCTTTGTTGGAACAGAGCCTTAATTCTGGAAGGAAACGCAGAGGACATATCATCTAAACCTCTCATTTTGGAAGTTGGGACCAAGGGAGATAGGAAGCTAGTGGTACATTGAATAGAGCACCTATACTTAGAGTCAGGAAGACCTAATTTTGAATGTTGTCTTAGACACTTTTGAGCTGTTCAACCCAATGCATGCCATTTAACCACTGTCTGTCTCAGGTTCCTCAACTCTAAAATCAAACTGATAATAGTAAATCTCTACCAAGTTTGTTGTGAGGATCATTGAAATACCTTATGGAAAGTACTTTATAAATCATAGAATGCTGTATATATGCTAACTATAAGCAAACTATTTTTCAACTAATATACCAATTGAATTTAATAAACAAAAATCCTGGACCTATGCATCAGGTAGCGGGTAAGTAGCAGAATTTGGACTCATACCTAGTTCCACATCTACCACCTTGTACTGCAGACAAACTAGGGAAAATACAAGAGTCTAAACTAAGCAAATCATCCCAATAAAATATCATTATTACTATGTTCTCTCTGTCTTAGGATCCTGCCTTTTTTAGGGATGGGAGTAGTAGAGAACAAGAGTCAGTTTAGCATGGGGCATGGTGACACAATGACTTTGCTACTTGTTGAGGAGCAGTACCAAAGAGGGTCTATTGGAGTCAAGGTGACCTCACCATGCTCTATCTGAAAAATCAGCATATGCCAGTTGTGTTGGCTGGGACACAAAATAATTACAAAATAAGAGGGCATCAAGCCAAGATCTAATAAATGCACAGTAGCAGAATTTGAGGAGCCCACAGTGATTAAACATTTTGCTTGATTTCCTATATACCAAGAAGCTTGTATTCCCCCAACTAATGTAGGAAAAAGATATCAGTCTAAGAAGCAGATTCATTTCAATACCAATACTCATGAAGCACCAATTTGTGTCTTGCTTTCTAATTCACACTGGAATAAAATTCTAGATTCCCAGAGGGGAATAAAAAATTTCTCCCTTCATGTTCCAAGGGTAGTTGCGAGAAGTTATAACTTCTAGGGCTATTTATTGTACTATCCAGTTTATTACCTCTTCCCAATAAGAATCAATCAATTCATGTCAAATAGTTTTTACAAAGGAAAAATGAAGCTATGGTAAGGAAGTATAATTTTCCTTTGAATACATAAAGTCCTTGGATTCAGGCTTAAAGTTGTTAATGCAAAATAAACCCACCAGTCTCTGGACTTCCCATGAAAACTTCTCAGGAAGAGGATTCAAATGCCAAACATAAAAATAGTGAAGCACTCTTGTAGGTGCCATAAGGAGGCAAGTAAGACCTCATAATTCCTGGTACTAGGATTCCTAATGGAGGAATGCTTCTTGAAGCAGGTTGCATTTGATCTGGACCTTTAAGGGATGTATGAATTTCAAAATATTGCAGATCTGGGAGATAACCTTGTAAAGAGCATAGAAATAGGAGACCTAAGGAGTAGTGGGCAGTCCAGTTTGAGCTTCCTTACACCTTTTTCCTAATTAGTCACCATCATTTTTCTTTCACTGCTTGGTCCAGATGAAGTATTTTTTTCTTTATTTCTTCATGTTTTGCATTATCATTATTTCCTAATATATTTTTCCCTCTATCCCCAAGGACCTATCCCTTATTAAAAACAGAAAAAAATGGGAAAAAATAAAATTATGCATTGCTAACACATCAATCAAGTATATATGATACTCCACAGTCATAGTCTTTTATATCTGCAAAGTTGGAAGTAGGAAAATTTTTATATCTCTTCTCTGATGCCATACTTAGCCATCATAATTAGTATTTAGGTAATATTTTTCATTTCCATTTATATTATTGGGTATGCATATAGTTTGTCTTCTTGGTTCTGTTCACATTGAAAGAATTCATATATGTCTTTCCATGCTCCTTTGGAATTTTCATAATCATTTTTTAAAAGTTTTTTTTGCAAGGCAAATGGGGATAAACGACTTGCCCAAGGCCACACAGCTAGGTAATTATTAAGTGTCTGAGACCAGATTTGAACCCAAGTACTCCTGACTCCAGGGCTGGTGCTTTATCCACTATGCCACCTAGCTGCCCCCATAATCATTTTTTAAAGAGCAGTAAGAGTGCATTACATTTATCAACCTACATTTATTTAGTCATATTAAACAGTGTACATTTACTTTTTTGGTGCTCTTTACTATTAAAAAAATTATTGTAATGCATGTTTTGTTGCATATGATACCATTCTCTCTTTGACCTCTTTGAGGGTACATGCTTGATAATGGGAACCCAGAACAAAAGGTATGAGTATTTTAATCTCTTTCTGGGTAAAGTTCCAAATTGCTTTCCAGAGTGGTTAGGCCAATTCTGTGATCACTGAAATTTGTTTCACTACTGGTGGAACTTTAAATGATTTGACTTTCATCTCTGGGGATGACAAATGAAAATAGATAAACTGGCATAAATGACAGAAGTCTAGATATTAATTAATTGTTCCTTGTACCAGTCTGGGAGAACCCAACTGACATAGAACCCAAAGACTCATGGGTCTTTGTAGGAATAGAAGGTCTGATCATGCTAAATGAATATGCCCCTCTCTACAGTCAATTTTGTCAACTCCTGGAAGTATTTTTTTTGTTCTTATATCCCACATGTGGGTCAGATTAGATGTTCACCTCAACGTCAAGGATGCTTGATGAGATGCTTCTGCTGCCTCATGAGAGTTTTGTGTCCAGACTGCCTTGTTTGTAACATGATTATTAGATAATGCCTTTATTTTGGAGACAAATTCTGTCATGTTTGCCTACTTTTGGAATTTCTTGAAATATTTTGCTGATGTAAGTCTCATTTCTACTCACATCATGTGGAAGAAGGTCAGCTCCACACTGCATGCTGCATACAGAAGAATTGATGACCTCTGATTGGTTGAAAGAATGCTAAAAACAATGCTTTGTATCTAAGCAAATGACATAATAGTGGTAGAAATACTTCAGAATACTATCTCAAGGGAGGCAGTGGCAAGTTTCAACTGCTGCAGGGCTATTAGGAGCCACGAGAGCATCAAGTGTGCAGGGGAACTAGCTTCCACCATGTCGCTTGACTTTTAGGGCTTGACACTCTCAGGACTGCTGAGAACAGACCTTTCTGAATGAGTTTTTTATTTCTTCTTTCTGGTTTGAGATCTTATCTCTCTCCAATTTAGGATGCCATTTTCTCTTATATATTCTTTGATATTCTAATCTTCAGAACAACACTAATTTCTATTTGCTCTTTTGCTTGAATAATTTAGTTGACTTGCTATGCACTATTTCAGAAGATCTTTTTTTGTAAGCAAAGTTTAGTGGGAAGGGTCTAAGCTGGCAAATATAAGCTAAAGCTACCCTCCCTCTTAAGAGAAAGCCAGGAAGAAGCTTTTCTTCTGAGAACATTAACATGCCTGGACTAGAGATAATTTGAGGGATGGAAGATAGACACAATTCTAGTCAAATAAAGTTCTTGTAGTCAGGTTATTTGTGATAAGCATTGTATAAAACACTGGAAATTCAGGGAAGAAAAAGAAATTCTCTTCTTGCCAATGTGGGAATACGAGACATAATATAAGTTGAAAATCTGGGATAGTGGGAAGACACATGATTTGAGTCATTGCTGATAAAGAAGTCCAGAGATTCAGAATCAGAACCTGGTTTGAAATGAAAAAATAAACATGGTTGAACTGGGCTCTTTTTAAAGGAAGCTCTGGGAGGAACTCGTTGATCAGAGAAAGGTCTATATCTCTTTGGGATAAAGACTTAGTTTTGGTTTTGCTTGGTTAAAGGGTAAGCACAGTTTTATTTTCCCTTTGGACATAATTCCAAATTGTTCTCTAGAATGATTGGATCAGTTTACAATTCTACTGACAATGTATTAGTGTCCTTGTTTTCCCTCATCCTCTACAACATTTATCATTTTCTTTTTTTTCTCACAATAGTCAATTTGAGAGGTGTGAGGTGGTACCTCAGAGTTGTTTTAATTTGCATTTCTCTAATCAATAGTGATTAGAGCATTTTTCATATGTCTATAGATACCTTTGATTTTACCATCTGAGAACTGTACCCTTTGTACATATCCTTTGACCATTTATCAATTTGGAAAACAAAAAGGACTTCTAAGAGCTAATTGAACTGCTTACCTTATTATGATAACCACAGGTTAAGATTTGTCTGGTCAAGAGGCTTTAAGTAAATAGCTCTAAGTGTGCTGATTTCCTTTTGAGAACTTTGTTCTTATTTGAAACTAATTCTTCTCAAGTTGAGGCTGTTTGGTCCATTCAGTTACTTTAAAATTTCACTTGCATTGCCCTTCCAAGTTGTCCTGTGTGATTGCAGTAACACAGATGGATTTAAAACATTAAACCTGCTCTGTGAGGAATGGTTTTACAGCAGAGGCAGAGGTTCCTTAGTGGAAAACAGAGAGAGAGAAAAATATTTGAGTCTAACTCCCTAGCCAGTTCTAATATTGTAGTCTAGTTTGTGTTCACTCTAGTTCTGTAATCCTCTGAGGAGAGCCTCATGTGGCTGGAGGACTTCTGTAAGCTCTCTTACTTCTGATAGGAAACAAATTTCTCTTCTTCTCCTCCTCCTTCTTCTTTCTGCTTCTGCTTCTGCTTCTGCTTCTTTTTCTTCTTCTTTTATGATTAAACCTGCTTTGGGAACGAGTGTGTACAGAATAGAGAAGTCTTGGCAAAGTAAGCAGGAAAATAATCCAGTTCTCCTTGGAACCAGCACTGGTTTTGTTGGTACCTGATCCTGGAGTAAATTCACAGTAGAGATACCCTTCTTTTTGAAATGGGGAGGGTCCTGGAACCAGAGAACCAATAGTAACTACACAAACACCAAGTCAAATCAATTTGGTTTCTTACCTGAAGAATAAAGGGATGAACTCCAGTTTATCAACTCCAAGTCCCTAATCCCTGTAGGAAAAGTTCAGAGAATGCTGTAAGGGACCAGTATTCTCTTCTAGCATGAAAGGCTTTATTTTATTTTTTAGTTTTCTTTTATTTGTTGTTATGAGTTATGGATAGCCTTTTGCAAGGTTCATGATAGGAATTAATCTATTAGAACTTTGTAAAATGATATTTTACCAAATCCAGGTATTTGTAAATGTGGAAAAATATTAATTACTTGATTTGAATATAAACCAAGCCTTAAAGAATTTCCTTAATACTCTTTATTATAAAGCATTGGAAAAAGCATTATAAAAGGATAATGCAGAATGTCACCCCACCCCACCCCCATGTCACTAAAGAGGATTTGGGACTATGAGCTCTGCCAAAAACATACAAGTAATTTTGTTGAGGTTGGCAAATCTCAAAACTAAGAACTCAGAGTAGGATAGGGGTTGTTTGATAAAATCAGTCAAGTCACTTCACTACACTCAAAGTAAATAGTAAGATGCTAAGCCCTAATACAAGATTCGGGTGAGGACTCACCTCAATCCTTCACTCTTGGACTCTATCAAAGACATTTGAACTACACATCACAGGAAGTTTATTCTGCTTAAGTGAGAGATTTGGTTATGCCTAATTAGAGCTGTATGAAATCAAAGCGTTAGTTCAGAACCCAATAGATTTGAGCTAACAGAGAAGAGGGATAGTTCCTACTAAATGGATAAGAATCAATGGTGAGGGGTCAGAGGAAAAAGTTTATGTGGGGACCTCCTCTACATGCTCATAATGATGACAAAAGATGAGGCTCAAAATGAAATTCACTGTATTTTGCCTTTTCACAATTTCACATTTCCCTTTTCTACTCATCTCTTCCCAAACATTTATCTTCATCACCATACATTCCATGCTTCCAAATTTTGACATCTAAGACTTGCTTATTCCTCCTATTACTAACTTTTCAGTTTTCTGATTGCCTGTGATTTCTTGGCCACATCTGGAATTTTGTGTACATTTCTATCTAAGTAGAATTTTAAAAATGCTGGGACTTTTCTGCTTGCCTAGAGGAAAGTACTTAGAATTGTAACACTACTGGAAATTAGACCTTGTGAAGTTGTTGAAGTAATGATAGTCATTTAACCTGGAGAAGAGAAAAATCATTATTTTAAAAATTTGCAGAGTTGCCAAAGGAAGTTAGTCTTTTTATCCACATAGGTAACCAGTGGACAAAGTGAGAGGAATCCAAAAATCCCTAATAATCCTTGTCCAAAAATGCCATGGGTTACCTCAGATGGTATTAAAACTCTTCAATGGATGATGGTTTATGAGGATTGATTGTTGAATCAGTTTAACAAGAATTTATATTCTAGATGCAAAGTATACAAAGTTAAAAAATAAAATAAAACAGAACAAAATCAAAAAAGCAGTCCCTTTCCTCAGAGTTCACATTCAACTACAGTGTTGCATTTTTGTTTTCATACCTTATCTCCTAGATACCACACTCTTTCCCAACTTTCCTGATACTATTAATCCTTCACGATTCACTCCTTTATTCTTTTCAAGACTCTACTTTTGAGGCTCCAAAGTTATTTTTCCACCATGACCCAATAACCTTCTCATTTTGGAAGGTCACCCTGTCCCTGTGACCCTTTTCTGTGATTGATGAGTTTTCCTCAAAAGTTCCATTTTAAGGAAAATGCCCAGATTAACTATGTTCCTTCATTATTCTCTCAGGTGGGTATCTTTTCCCACTCCTATTAGAATTTCCTATTAGAATGTAAGCCTCTTGATGAGAGGGACTTTCTTTGCTGTTGTTTACATTTTTACTATCAGCACTTATCATGGTGCCAGGTCCATGGTATGCAATGTTTGTTACTTCAGCTCTAGTTCCATCTCCACCAGGAAACCTTCACTGACAACTTTGGCTTGCAGAGATTCATCTCTTTTAGCTCCCATCTGATTGTGCTTGCCAGGAACCAGGCACAGTGTACCTTGCAATAGTTATCTTTCCTTTAACCATCCTTTGCTAGACTGTAAGCTCTATAAAGGACAAAGACAACTGCCTCTCTGTGAAACCAACAGCATTCAGTCCAGGACTCTGCCTTCACATGTGCACACATAATATTCTGATTCTGTGGCAGGCACTACAAACAGAATACCATTCCTAGGGTCCTCATGGTGCTCATACTTCAGATTCTAGGGATAAGACCAGACAACCTTTAAGTTAAATTATAGCCCATCAATTCATTGGTTCTTCAACCTTTATACTGACAATTGTCAACTTCTTTGAATTCATCCCCAGGATGTAGTCCTTGTCCTGAGCAACCCATTCCTGCTGCTACCCCAGTAGTTAATCACAATAGACAAATTATCTACTTTCAAACAAGGTTCACAGGCTCATTGAATTAGAGACTTGCTGTAGAAGACTGCTTATTTCAATCCTTTCATTTTTATAGCTGACCAGGGAAGATAAAGGGTTTATCTAAAGTCACACAGGTAAAAACATGGGAGGGAGAATTTAAACTCAAGTCCTTTGATTCAGAGTCAGCTATCTTAATACCCTAGGATCATCTTTGATCTTTCCCCATACGACATAAACCTATGACAGTCTTTACCTCACAAATCAGCATGTGCCCAGTCCTGAATGTACAGAGTCTTGAAGGAGCCACAGTGTCTCATGGATGAGATGCTGGTCATTTCATGCATGTGAAACTGGGGGGGGTGACACCAAGGGCAAGCATCAATCATTTTATATAATCAGATCCATGTACCCTAGTATTAGACTGGAAAAGAGTTCAGGCTAACAGAGAGTAGAAACGATCCTTGGAGATCATGTTACTCAATTGTTTAATTTTGTAGATGAAGAAACTGAAGCATAGAGAACCAGTTTGTTCCTGGTCAGATCATAGAGTCAGAATTTGAACCAAACTCTTCTTTCCAAATCCAAGGGTTCTTTCCAGGGCATCATGATACCTTCTCAGACAAAGAACTCCTTCAAATGTGATACTTAGGTGCAGAAAATATAATTTCTGCCTGTAGAAATATACAGTCATTAGGGAAAAGCTCCCTTTCTATTTTGGTATCAACAAGTTATGAGCAGCAGGATATCACTACAACAAGAAAAGTATAATCATGCTGTTACTTTTATCATGATCCATCACTCAGCAAATAATTACCCTCTTTCTCCAGCATCCTAATGCAACCCTTCTAATTATACTATTGTTGTGCTTTATGTCAACTGAACAATAACTCAATTGTGCAGCAAGATGCCTAACTGAAGATCCACTGAGGAATAAAATGGTGAGAAATAGGATGAATTAAGGATATTAATGAAGGGAGGGAACTTGGAGGCCACGAGGGATAAAATCTCAACGTCATATGGTCTCGTTTCATTTAAACTACCACTAAATATAGTTCTCTTTTTCCTCATTTGTTTTAGTTCTTTCAATGATTGATTCTGTTATATACCCACTGACCAATTTTAGGTAAGTGCTCTTGAGTTCTCTAGGACTAGGCCTTTCTACCTATGAAATGGGAATAACTAACAGTCATAATCCTTGAACCTCCAAGGGGTGTTGAGAAGGATTAACTAATGAATGAGAGAAAAATCCTCTTCAAACATAAAACACCAAACAGGGCCAACTTAGCAACTTCCCATCACCTCTTTCCAAAAATTATACTTGGCGTCCCTCTCTGAGAAACTCTGCAATAGTCAGAAGCCAACTCTCCCTCAGGGAAAGTGGGAAGGCAGTGTTAATTCTTTTGAAGGGCAGAGAAAAAAGTGCTAATGGAAGAAGGAGAAGAAAACTAGGCCTCAATTCAAATTTCTGGGACTCATCTCTCATCATCTCTGATTTCTTGTTCAATACATGCCCTCCCTGTGGTGGAAAGGAAGAGGAAGGGAAGCTTTATGTTGAAAGTGACAATTCCCTTTAAACTCTGGCCATGTTCCACTTCCAAAGTGGGAAGAGCTGAATTCAGACCTTTAGAAGGTAATGGTGCTATTACTGCAATGATGTATTTGACATTTTGTGAAGAAGACAACTGAGATTTCAGAAACTTCTGTGTTCTAAAAAGGTTTAAGTTTCCTAAGACTCCCTAGGGCAGGGTTTAAGTTGACACATTTGAGCCAAAGGGAATAAAAGGCCTAATGCTCTGAAGTCTTTTCTTTAGTTAATTTTTCCTTTAGGCTGAGTTTTCTCCCAGTGATTATATACTGGCTACGGAGCAGTAAATTCTATATTGAAACAGAATTTCAAAGAATATTAGGGCAGGAAAAGACCTTAGGACAATAGAGTTTCATATCTGGAGGGCATCTCAGAGCACATAACATACACTGTCAGCACTGGAAGGGATGTTAGAACATAGAATGGTAGAGACGAAGGTGACCTAGGTAGAATAGTGGTGTCAAACTTAAGGAGAAATGGGGATCATTAATCTGTATTTAAGGATTCATGCGGAAAGTTTATTGACTTAACTTTAAAATATATTGTTCCATTGTTGCTGTTCAATCGTTTTTTCAATCAGGTCTGATTCTTTTTGACCTCATTTGGCATTTTGACTTGTCATTTCCTTCTGCAGTTCATTTTACAGATAAGAAAACAGAGGCAAACAGGGTTTAGTGACTTGCCTAGGGTCCCATAGCTAGTAAGTGTTTGAGGCAGGATTTGAAGTTGAGTCTTCTTGTCTCTAAACACTGAATGACTTAGCTGCCCTTAAAATGTAATGTTAACTATGTTTAATTCAATTTTCATTTATTTGTTAAATAACTTATTTTTGTTATTTGTCATTTGTTAATAGCAATTTGTTATAAATTGATATCTATTTATTTTGATAAAAAATCATTTTAATCTGGCTTTATGGCACTCTGGGAAACTTCTGCCTTTTGGCACAGAACATAGAACATCAAAACTGGAAGAAACCTTAGAAGAGAAAATTAGAACTGAAGTGGGCCATTGATCATACAGATGTGTCAGAACTCAAAGAGAAGTTGAAATATAAAATATAAATATAAAATAAAAATATATAAAATATATAAAATATAAAATCACAATACTAGAAACATTGCAGAATGTTTAAGCTGTCAGGAAATTAAAAGTACATTCAAAGATGATTTTCTTGTTTTACAAATGTTGAAAGCCAAATCTAGATTTGTCTAAGGTTGTACAATTAAGAAGCAACAGAGACTTGGGTAATCTGTCTCTAAATCCACTACTTTTTCCCTCTTGGTCATCTCAGTAGCTGACTGAGAAACAATTAGCAAGAGTGACCATGTGCCCATCAGCAAAGAGGTTACAGGCCATTTAGAACAGTTCATTCCAGTGACATCAAATGAGATAGCCATCATAAAGCATTTAGCATGGTGCCTGGCTGATAACAAGCACTACATAAATATTAGTTATTGTTATTATTCAATTACACATTAACATAGTGTCCCCAAACATACCAATACAGCTCCAGCCTTCTTCAGTCAGCAAGAATGATGAAAATAGCAGGTTAATAACATCATTTCAGGAAGACTCTAGACAGGTCTAATCTCCATGTGGATTTAGCCTGAGGCTGTGTCCATATTTGAGAATGTCCAAATCAGATGTGACCATTTCCATACTCCTGAGAAAGTCAGGGACCCAGAAACACCAGTTCCACCACTCACTATGTCTACATAAAGCAAAATAGATCAGATCAACAACTCAGATATTGCTCCAGCCTCAATATCCCTGGCCTACATTTCAAAAATAGTTTAAAAATTTTTAAATCATGGCAAAATCTCCTCAGTGTGTAACAGCCCAAGGTATCTGCAAATAAAAACTGCTAAAAAGGTAATACCTGGCAGCATCATATTGATATTGATATGATATCCTTTTTAAATGAAGTCCTTCATTATATCCTACAGGTCTGTCACATACTTCTGTCCCTAAGTGAGCACATTCTTGAAGTGGAAGGGAGGTTCTTGACCAAGCAGGATTATTTAAGTTTCACAAATTTCTCAACCACAAATATCAGGCATTATATTCTGCAGTATCCTTTTATTACTTCCACCTTCCCATTTTTTCCTGTTATGTAAATAGAGTAACTGGATATAAAGAGAATAGTTCAAAGAAGTGCACCTAATGAAATCCATGGAAATGGTTCAACTGCACAATTCTTGCCTGTAAAATCTCCTTGAAGGTCTGTCTGGTCTGATTTGTTTAGAGCTTTTAGGAGGTAGTGTTGTACAATGCTGAAAGAGCATTTATTTGGGAATCTGAGATTCCAGGTTTAATTTTCAGCTCTGCCATATGCTAGTTATGTCATTTTGGGTAATTCACTTAAACTTTCTTTGCCTCAGTCTTCCAATATGTAAAATTGTAATAATGGTACTTGCATAATTATCTCACTGTGTGATTATGAGAACACTGCATTGCAAACCCTTAAAGAGCTATAGAAATATGAGCTGTTATTATATTAATCCAATAACCAGTTATTAAACACCCCCATTTTATTTCATATTTAGCAGATTACTAAATTACAATGAATGTAATTGGGCTTGAAACATGTGATCTGTTTGATTCATATGACCTAAGGGGATTGATGTGACCATAGTTTAGTCCTTAGAATTCCAAGGCAATAAAGCATATGCAAACTAATAAAACAAATGCACACAATACAGTGTACTTGAGCTGATAAGCAATATATATATATATATATATATATATATATATATATATATATAATAAATATAAGACAACTTAATACATATAGATATTAGATAATCTATTGTGGATTCAGCATGCAAATAACTAGATATATAAAAGATATATTCAGGATAGATGAAAAGTAATCTCAGTGAGAAGGCACTACTGGGCAGGTCCACTAGTAGAGACAGAATCTAAGAAATTTCAAAGAAAGGGGTGGCTAGGTGGTGAAGTAGATAAAGCACCGGCCTTGGAGTCAGGAGTACCTGGGTTCAAATCCGACCTCAGACACTTAATAATTACCTAGCCAGGTGGCCTTGGGCAAGCCACTTAAACCCATTACCTTGAAAAATCTTAAAAAAAAGAAATTTTAAAGAAATCCAAAGGTAGAAATGAGGAGGTAAAGAATTCTAAGCATGGGGAATCACCAGTACAAGGACATGAAGGAAGGAAATGCAGAAATATGTGAGAAGAATCATAAATAGATCAGTGTTGCTGAATCATAGAGTGGGTACATATGCAAGTAAAAGTAGAAAAAGACTGGAAATTTTGAAATGGATAGTTTATGAAGATTAAATGTGAAACAGATGACTTTCTATTTGATTCTGGAGGTAATAAGGAGTTACTATGGTTTGTTGAGCTTAATTGGACTGGATGATCTTTACTTTCAGTTGCCAAATAGCCCTTCCATCTCTAAAGATATGATTCAATCACTATACTAAAATAATGTAGCTATCTAATAGGATTTTAAATTTTCTAAAGTACCTTCCTAACAACTTTGGGAGGAAACTGAGACCAATAGGGGCAAGTGACTTGCCCAGGATCACCTCACTAATTAGTGTCTGAGGCTGTATTTGAATATAGGAAGAGGAGTCTTCCTAATTCGAGACCCAGTACTTTATCCTTGGGCTGCTTAGGGGCCTCTTTCCTTGGGTTACCCAGGGGCTTCCAACAGCAAAACAAAATGAGTAGCTATATTTTTATTAATTGATATTTTATTTTTCCAATTATATAGTTACAAAGTTTTTCAACACTCACCCACATGTATATGAATATTTTTAAGTTACATAATTTCCTTCCATCCTCCATTCCTACTCCCCCTACTCTCCACAACTAACAGGTGAATATTGATCATACACATTTGTGCTTAAGATGTTTATAGATTAGAATGCATAGCTATTTGAAAGGACTTTGAGTTTTCTAAAGTACCTTCCCAATACCCTTGGGAAGAAAATGGCATAATATGATACCTATTTTACAGGTGAGAAAATTGAGGTATAAGAGAAATGGGAAGTGGATTGCTCAAAATCATATCGTTAATAAGCATGAGATAATCTAGATCTCCTGAATCTTAGCCTTTTGTTAGTCTTCCTTTACACCTTCCAAAATTGTGTTCTCCTTAAACTTATCTTCATTCATGTTGGAATCAATATTTAGCTGGAGAAATCTGAACAAAAATTGCCATCATCAAATCATTTGCTTGATTTTGTGTGTGTGTGTGTGTGTGTGTATGTGAGAGAGAGAGAGAGAGAGAGAGAGAGAGAGCATGAAATGGAGAACAATAAGAAGGTGGTCTCTTATCCCTTGTTCTTAATTGACCACCTACTTTGCCCTATATAACCTGCTGATACAAAGGTTTGCAGATTAATGATTGTCAGGTATTGGGGTCTGGAGGCACCAAAGAGAATAAGCATGGAATGTCATACCCTGGAGTATGAATCTAAAAACAATTTTCTTATCCTGTGTTCTCTGATGACCAGATGCTGTCATCATCTTTTCTCCTCCTCTTGATATAGTCAGAATTTTGGCAAATCAGCTCAATTACTCAATCAGGGAAGCATGGCTTAGAACTAAAGATTCAGACACAATTACCCAAAATTGAAGAGGATGGTAGGAAGAGGCTTTGCAATATTGTTCCCTCAAGCCATTTGGTTAGTTAGTTTGCATTTTATAACTGGCATGTGATATAATGGGCCAAATACTGTATTTGGAATTAGAACATGTGCTTCCATAGAATCTTAGATGTCAATAAGTTGAGGAGAAAGGAAGACAATAAGCATTCTTATAATTCCCATATATGTCAGACATTCTGCTAAGTACATTTTTACAAATATTATTTCACTTGATAGGCAAGCAGATAGAGAGATAGGTAGAAAAATCTTTTCCTGAGTGCTTGCTATATCACATTCAGCAAAGCAATGGGAATTCACATGCAAACAAACCCCAAGGAGCCAAGAAAAGTGTCAGAAAGCAACAAATTAATAGAATTGGAAGCAAGAGTGGTATTCAGTATGGTGCCATGGTGTGGAGACATCAGAGAAGTTGTCCAGTTCTGGTGAAGCAGAAGAAAATTTCACTTTATCAGAACCCAATGCACCAAGGACGACGACTTTAGAGGTCATCTAGTCCAGGCTCCTCACCTTCAAAAGAGGATGCCAAAATGCAGAGTAGTGAAGTGACTTGATCAGAATTCAAATTCTGGTTCAATCCCAAACTAGCTGAGTAGTTTAGCTTTCTCTTTTATGTTCTTTGGTTCCTAATTTCCTCATCTTTAAAATCAGCAAGTTAGATGCAATGATCTCTAAAGTCCTTAGGACTCTGAATGAGTACCACCTACCACTTGTAATGATCTAGGCCAGAGTATGCATCCCTTCTCTCTGTCATTGAAGGGCATCAGTCCTATCAACTCCTAAAATGTCTTCTTTCTCATAAATAAATCTAAAATCTTTCAGATGCTTCTCTCAAAGTCAAAGATACCTGATGGATGCCTATGTTGCCTCACTTAACACTAGCTATGTGACCTTGGGCAAATCATTGAACCCTGACTGCCTCGCATCCAGGGCTATATCCAGTTGTCCTGATTCAGATCTGGCCACTGGATCCAGATGGCTCTGGAGAAAGTAAGGCAAGTGACTTAGTGCAGCATCCCCTCCCTTAAATCCAATTTACATACTTGTTTTGGCATCACCTCCCTGATGTCATGGTCTTCTTTTAGAATCAAGGAAAAACAGCAACAATACTAACTCATGAATACACTATGTCTAAATTGGTTTGTTGGCTAAATTGAGCATGTCCTCAGTCACTTACCTATTATTGAAACCCTATGTAAATTTTTGATCAACCTAGTTTATGTTATAATGCTAAAACTGAAAGTTGTGACATTTCATAAGCTAACCATCCAATTGAATTTGCCATGACTTTGAGGAGGGGTTTACTAGCTCTCATGAAAAACAGAATTAATGGGATTCTGTGATGAGGATACTTGGGGCTCTTAATAAATTTTGATTATTTGAGGCCAGGGTTGACTACAAACTCAAATACATTTGTTCTTAAGAATCTTTGTCAATTAGTAACCTTGGTTATTGTTTCTTTTTATGTACCTGCCTCTCATGAACTTGTGATCTTATTGAAATTAATAACCGTTTCTTTGGCCCTATTATGTACTATGATAGGGCTATAAAATCCAGTTGATCTAACTCTAGACCAAGAATAAATAGAAAAGGAACCCTTGTGTCATATTAGTTTGTTGACATGCATCTCCTTCCACTTCTCTTTTCCCAATACGTTAGCATAAGGACTGTGAAATTGTGAATTTTTTTTATTTATAGTCCAAAGTATTGGGTCTTACATGCAGCAGGTTCTTCATATTAGCTAAATTAAATGTTTTCAGCTAAGCCTCTGAATGGAATGCATCCCTTTCTTCCTCTTCTCCAAGATGAATGATAGGTGATATACCCTAAAGATCAAAAAAGAGATGCCTTCAAAATTATTATCCCTTTTAAAAGACTTCACCTGCCCCCACCCCACAGACCTAGTTCTTTGTCTATTGGTTCCTAGGCACCTTTCCGTCTCACCTCTGCCTTGCCAAAACCATCAGATATCACTGTCATGTGAACTAGGCAGCCTGCCAGCAGGTCAGAGCTTACACAATTTGTGGCGCCTACTTACAGTGTCTGAGAGACTCACCAATCAGTCAGGACCTCGGGGCAAAGTGTAATTATCTTTTTTTCCCCCTTTCCTATGAAGGTACAGTATGAATTGGTATTTTCCTCCAACTCTCCTCCCCCACCCCTTTCCCCACACATCTTCTTTTAAAACCAAAAGAAGAATGAAAAGACTTCACTATCTTTCTGACAAAAAACTAATCCTGGCAATACAATAGAAGCCCTAGGTGGTTTTTATTCTCTTTTAGAAGCAACTCAAAGAAGGGCAGTCTGCTGCAATGAAGGGGTTAGTGGAAAACCTCACTGAGGATTGACCATGGGAGGTTTGAAGAGTAATAGAGTATTGCCTTCTGTTTGGGTTTTTGTTGTTTGTTTAACTAAGGTTCACAAGGGTTAGGAAATATGTTATACAGTCACTTAGTAGCAGGGGGCAGTCAACATTCCAGTCTCAAAACTTTGACATTAAGCTATTCTTTCCACCATATCACCTTTTCTAATTTGAAATTCCTCATTTCTATAATCAACTAAAAATTATCTAGAGTAATTGAGCCTGTCAGGATCAGAGAAGTGGAAAGCAGTCAGTATTCGCATTCAGATCTTTGGAGAGGTAACTAGATGAACTGAGCTCCAGGCCTGGAGTTAGGAAGACTGACCTAAATTTAAATTTACCCTCATGGGCTTATTAGCTGTGTGACCCTGAGCAAGTCACTTCACCTTTGCCTAAATTTCCTCATCTGTCAACTAGAGATACTAATAAAACTTAGTCTTAGGGTTATTATGAGGATCCAATGGGGATAATACTTGTAAAGTGTTTGCTTGGCACATAATAGATGCTTAAAAATATCCCTGTCCCATTTGCTTCTCCCCCTCACCTCTCACTCCAGAATTTTAGTTATTTGTCACTCTTTTCTTCTTTATCTTCTATTCCTCCTCTTTTTGTCTCCACCCCATTTTGCTTTTGACTATCCTGGGTTTGAGAAAAGAAAAAAAAAGACAAGTGTTACTATTACTGGGTGATTAATTATATACTCTTAACAGTGGAGGCCTCAAAATAATAACATCTTAGTTCATCTTACATGGTGAGGTTTTAAAGAATTTTATTTCCTGTGTCTGTAAATATGTCTTGTGGGGTCCATTGTTGGATTTAAAGACAAGAGATTCCAGTTCTATCATTTACCATGTCTCTGATTTCAGGCAAATCACTTTCCCTCTATGAGCTTCTGATTCCTCTTCTGTGAAATGAGAGGGCTAGATTAGATAATTGAAAACTCCCTCCAACTCCCCAAATGTATATATTTTGTCATAAGATGCATTTAACATCCAGTACTATACACATTTGCTCTTGAATAGTTTGCCCCCTTAGCCTGTTGCCAATCAAACCCAGTCAAATACAACCTTGAGTTATTCTCACCATTCACCTCCTTTGCTCCTATTTTGCATGCTACTGAATGGAGTTGAAGAAAATCACAAAAACTATGTTGCCTAAATTCACTACTAGTTTGTTATGGGTCCTCCCTTGCAGGAAGACAAATTTTGTCTATTCACTCTATCACTCAACTCAACTGTTCTCACTCTATCACTCAACTGTTCAAAATCTTTTCACCCTTCCTCAAACTTCCCACAACACCTTATTCTCCTATCCTTTCAGGTGAGGACTTCACCTCATAATTCACTAAAAAAATTGAGGAAATTCATTAAGATCTTATCCTCCTATCTTTATCTAACACATCTCAGGTGTTTGGCCCCATTAACTACTCCTTCACTACTCTCTTGAATGAAAAATGGACTTTCTTACCAAGACAAATTATTTTGCATAAACTTTAAAAATATATGCATATATATTCATATATATGTTCATATATGCAAATATATTTTTTATTCTTTTAAAATTCTTTTTTAGTTCCATATCTCTCCGTTGTCTACCTTCTCCTCCATTAAAAAGAAGTCAAAAAAATAACCTATTTCAAATATGTATAGTCATGCTAAATAAATTTCTGCATTAGTCATGATTTTTAAAAAGAAGAAAAAAGAAAGAGGGAGGGAAGAGAGGAGTGAGGAAGGAACATTAGGGAGGAAACAAGGGAGGGGGGAGGAAGGGAGGAAGGAAAGAACATAAATACGCTTCAATAAGTATTTTGAATTCATAAATTCCTCATTTGAAGGTGTCCTTTTGAATTTTGGTGGATTGTTATGCTGATCAGAGTTACAAATCTTTCACAATTGATCTGTTACAATATTGCTGTTACTATTTAGATTGTTGGTCTGCTTACTTCACATTGCAAAAATTCATCTAAGTTTTCTCAACTTTTTCTGAAGTCATTCCCATCAACATTTTTAACAGCACAAAAGTATTCCATAACATTTATAAATCACAGTTTATCCAGTTATTTTCCAATTAATGGTTATTTCAGAACTTTTCAATTTGTTGCCACCATAAAAAAACTGCTATAAATATTTTATAAATATGGGTCCTTTTTTTCTTTATCTCCTTGGATATAGTTACAGAAGCAGTATTGCTGGGTAAATGATTGTTCATAGTTTAATAGCTTATCACTATAGTTCATAGATACACCAACAACACTTCAATATCCTTGCTTTTCCATATGTTTCATTTTCCTTTTTGTAGGGGTAATTTTAGCCATTATGATGGTTGTGGTACTTAAGAGTTATTTTAATTTTAATTTTTCTAATTAGTAGGGATTTAAAATATTTTTGTATAACCTTTTATAGTATTGATTTCTTCCTCTGAAAATTGTCTATTTATATCCATTAACCATTTATCAATTGGGGGATAACTCTTATCTTGCAAATTTGACTCAATTCTATATATATTATAGAAATAAGACCTTTATCAGAGGAACTTGCTACAAATATTTTTCTCAGTTTCCTTCTTTACCTCTCATTTTAACTACATTGTGTTTTTTTAAGTGCAGAAAATTTTTAATTGTTCTATAATCAAAATTATACATTTTATTTCTCCTTTCTCTTGTTTGGAATGAACCCTTCTTCCCTTATCCATAGATCTGACAGATAGTTCCTTCCCATCTTCTCTCATCTGTTTATGATAATATCTTTAAATCTAAATTATCTTTCCATTTTGAACTTGTCATGTAATATAAGATAATGGCATATGACTAGTTTCTGTTAGACAACTTTCTAGTTTTCCCAAATAATGTCAAATAATGATTTTTTGGTCAAATAATGAATGTTTGCCCCAATAGCTAGGATATTTAAGATTATCAGACACTAGGTTTCTGTGCTCATTTGCTTCCATATATTGTATATCTAAGCATTTCCACTGATAAATCTCTCTATTTCTTACCTGGGACCAAATTGTCTTAATGATTACAACTTTGAATTATAATTTGAAATCTGGTACTATTAGGTTCCATTGCTCCAAGTATTTTTTTCTTGATATTCTTAACTTTGTTACTCCAGAAGAATTTTATTATTTTTTTCTAATTCTACAAAGTAATTCTGTGTTAGTTTGATTGGTATGGAATGAAGGATAAACAGAGGACGTGAGTATAAGCATTTTATTAAATGTTGGTTTAAAGGCTTTTACAATTTTCCCATGTTTTCTTTACTATAACAATCGTATCATGGTGGCACCTGTATGGTATAGATAGAATATATCACCTTACTTATAGAATGAACACTTAACTAGTAACCTCAGTTATGTGGAACATAGCCAAAAGCAAAGATCTAAGCTGTTCCATCTCCCTCTCAGAAAAGTTAAATTAGGTGTCATGTTATAAATTTGGTACATTTATTTGACTCATGAAAGATCCCCTCATGGACCCTTAATTAGTGCTTATTTATTCTTACTTTACATAAAAATCTAACAAACTTGGAAAACTGCTTTTAAAGTTGGCTACAGATTTAAGAGTGGCAATTAAAAAGAAAGAAAGAACTACATGCAAACACATGGACAGTAATAAGAAATAATAATTGGCCACCTGAGAAGAGGGGATATAGGAAAATGATGAGACGTAGAGACTAAGTTCAAAAATTGTAGTATTATTGGAATAATTATTGAATGCAGAGCAAGCAGCCTTATAGAGAATCATAGGATAATAAAAATTTTTAATTCAACTTTAAAATAAAATTTCAACTTCTGATTCTTCCTTTTCTACATCGCTTCACTCCCTGACCCTAAACCGTCTCCCAAGAAAGTTAGGAAAAAACCTGTTATAAACATACGTAGTTAAGTGAAAGAAATGTCCATATTAGTTATGCCTAAAACCTAAAAATGCTTCAGACTCTCTGGGTCTATCACCTTACTAACAAGAGGTGGGTTTCATGTTTCATCATGAGTCCTCTGAAATCGTGGATGGTGCTTGGGTTGTCCTGAAGATTTACAGTTATCTCAACATGTCTGAGGGTGTGAATACATCATAGAATAATAAAATTTTTGATGGTTTCATCTTTGGGTTTCCAATACACAGCACAATACACTGATATAGGAGATATTTAATAGTTCAAAATACTGACTAGACTGTTGTATAGTTAACTGGATGAGGATGGATTGACTGATATATATTAATAGATCAATTAACATATATGGAAGACATTAGGGTAGTGCTGAGGGGATCTAGCCTTCTTCTTATGCTAGTCCAATATGCCATCAGTTTATCAGATTGGAACAGAGATGCTGTAATCATCAAAAAGTCAATGGCAGGGGGATGGCACAGTGGATAGACCACCAGCCCTGGAGTCAGGAGGACCTGAGTTCAAATCCGGCCTCAGAGAATTAATAATTACCTAGCTGTGGGACCTTGGACAAATCACTTAGCCCCATTGTCTTGCAAACAAAAAAATGTCAATGGAAAATATTGAAAGGGTAAGTTAGCACTTCTCAAGATTGAATTTATTACTTTCAGTCTCAGAAGTCACTGTATTAACTTAACTTTTGTTACAAGAGATTATTTTGTTATAAGAGATCTCTCATGAAGTAGGGGTAATCTGTAAATGGAATTGCAGGCCCAAAGATTTTGAATGGGGTAGAAGTATGTTCTCAGTAGAATAAGATGAAATTAAATGAGGATAGGGGCTGGCTAGGTGGTGCAGTGGATAAAGCACTGGCCCTGGAGTCAGGAGTACCTGGGTTCAAATCCGGTCTCAGACACTTAATAATTACCTAGCTGTGTGGCCTTGGGCAAGCCACTTAACCCCATTTGCCTTGAAAAAACCTAAAAAAAAATATTAAATGAGGATAAATGTAAAGTCCTATTGTTGAACTCCAAAACATAATTGCATAAATTGGGAAAGTGTGGCTAAATAAAGTTACTATGAAATAGATATGGTCATTAGAAAAGGGCACAGAGAAATAAAAAAAGAAAGAATCTACACTAGCAAGTAGATTGACATAGAGGTTAATGGATGGATTGCTTTCAAAGACAGTGAGTGGTCTCCTCATTGTTGGCGGTCTCCTCATTGTTGGCGATCTCCTTGTGGAAGCTAAATGACCACTGGTTGGGGATGTCATAGAGATGATTTCTGGCTAGATATTAACCAGGTTTGCTGAAATTACTTCTAGCTTAAAGACTGGATGATATTACAATAATTCTGAGACATCAAGCACCATTAAATTATTTTATGCCCTTGCTTTATGAAGGCAGGGAAGTTTATAATACAGAGGATCCTTTCAAAAAATGACAATTTACCAAGAGTTATTTAAGCAAAGATTCTGTTTTTAAAAGATTTATCTTTTGGGGGAAGGGAGAGGCAGCTAGGTAACACAGTAGATAGAGTTGTGGCAAGGGAGGCCAAGAGGGCTGAAGTCAGGAAGAACTGAGTTCAAATCTAGTCTCAAATATTTTCTAGCTATGTGATCCTGAGAAAGCCACTTAACCCTAGTTTCCTCATCTGTGAAATAATCTATAGAAGGAAATGACTTTTCCAAGAAAGCTCCATGATGAGATCATGAAGAGGCATAGATGACTGAACCTTATTTTTTATTTTATTCAAGGCAATGGTGACTTGCCCAAAGTCACACAGCTAGGCAATTATTAAGTGCCTGAGGCAGGTTTTGAACTCAGGTCCTCCTAACTCCAAGGTTGGTGCTCTATCCTCTGCATCACCTAGATGCTCCTGAACTTTATTTTTTTTTAATTGTTGTGTTTTAAATGAGCAAGATTTAATTACCTTGAAAGTTGTTGGTAGAACAACCTCTTTCTCATTCATGTAGGCTTAATGCAAAGTGGTATAACTGGCAAGAGTACTACATCTTTCTGGATTTAGTATAGACACCTCATTTCAAATCCTGCTTCTCTTACAACTATTAGTTGTCTAGCCATCAGCAAGGCCTTTTTTAATTTAGTTTTTTTAATATTTTATTTATTCATTTTTCCAACTACATGTAAAGTCATTGTCTTACTTGTCTCGTATTTTAAAAGGGTTTGATAATGATACTAGGCACTCTCTAACTTACAGAGATATTGTGAGGAAAGGGATTTATTACCCTTAATGTACAATACAAATGGGACTTGTCATTACGTAGAAGGTATGATGATATAATTTTTTTTATTTTTAAGTCTAAAAACAGGTGAAATTTGGTACTCCATGGTATGCAGAATAAACAGAGATCAGTCCAGTACAATGTAAAAAAAGACTGATTTTGGAGTCAAGAGATGTGAGTTCAAGTCCTTCCTTTTATACTTGCTATCTGTGTATGTATATATGTATTTGTGTGTGTGTGTGTGTGTGTGTGTGTGTGTGTGTGTGTTTGTAAAAGGCAATTAAGCCTCTCTGGGTCTCAATTTTCTCCCTTGAAAAATGAAAACATTGGAATAATTATCTATAGTTTCTAAAAATCTATTATCTTATGATGAATCAGTCAACAAGTATTTATTAATCACCTACTATAAACAAAGTGCTCTGGTAGGTATATGGGAAATAAGTGCAAAAATGAGGCAGTCTAGGTTTTCAAGATCTTTATAGGGGAACAACATATTCATATACAAAATGAGATTAGCAGCTAGGTGGAAATCAAGACAGAACTTGTAAGAAGTAGTACTTGATCAATGAATGGAGAGAGAGAGAGATCTATATATTTATATAGATGTATCAAAGACACCTTGATGAGGATGGATGGATACCTTGATGGTTTTCTCTCTTTTCCTGATAAATAAATTGACCACATAAGATAGTTTTCACCACTCAAAAAAGCTCAAATTCCATTTGAGTAATTTCAAAAAAGGTCAAGAACAAAATCAATAATAAAAACAAACTAAAGACTTTATAGACAAACATGAAGACTAATATTCAGTAGGTATAATACGGTGGAAAGAACTCTGAGCATGGAACCAGAAGAGGTGATTTCAAATATTCCACCTACTATTTTTTTTAGATTTTTGCAAGGCAAATAGGATTAAAGTGCCTTGCCCAAGGCCACACACAGTGAGGTAATTAAGTGTCTGAGGCTGGATTTGAACTCAGGTACTCCTAACTCCAGGGCTGGTGCTCTATCTACTGCACCATCTAGCTGCCCCCCCCCCACTATTTTTTTACCTGTGTGACTTTGAGCAAGTTATTTCCCCTTTCCAGTTCTTTGTTTTCTCCTCTGTAAAATGAGGAGCTTAGGCTAGTAGTTTCTTTATTAAAATTTGAATTGATGGGTTTTACTTTGATATCACCTACATCACTGTTGGATTCCATACAATATTGCCTCCCAGAGAGTCATTTCTTTTAATAAAGAAGAAAAAAAAGTTCATCAAAAATAAGATATTGGGAAAAAATCTGACTACATATGTAGTGTTCCACACTCAGATCCTCCTCTATGAAGAAGCCAGCCAAGATAACTGTCTTCTCAAATTTAGGGTCAGATTTGTTGTTGTAATTTCACAGCATTCTGGTTTGTTTCCCTGCATTCTGGTTGCTACCATTGTTCTTTCCATTTACTTTGTTGTAGCCATTTAGAATATTATTTTCTTGCATCTACTTACTTCATTTTGTATCAGTTCACAGAAGCATCTGTTCATCATTTCTTACAGATTATTTTTAGTGCATTATATTATTGTATGTCAATTGTATGACAAGTAGTTTGGCTACTCTGTACTTGATAGTCATCTGCTTTGCTTCAAATTATTTGAAACCATAAAAAGTAATGTTAAATATTCTGGTATAAATAAAGCCTTTCTTTGAAACATTAACAGTAGAATCTATGGGTCATAGAGTATGGGCATTTCGGTCAAGGTGATTTGGATAAGGTCCATTTCAACTTCAACATCCTGTAATTACTCAGGAATCTGAAATGAGGGTAGCACATTGAAGTAATGTGGGTGTGGTTATAGCCAATGGATATGGCTATACCATCATTCTTCCAAAAGATTGAAACACTTGAATAGATCCAGGATCTCCTTGCTACACATAACTACTACTTATATACCTGGGTCAAAGGGTATGCATAGTTTAGAGATCTAGAAGTTAAAGATTTAGGCATTTTTAATTTGAATATTTGTCTAGCAAGTGAATGATAGACTCTTTTTCAAGACAATCATTCAAATCAATAAGAATTAAGTATATGTTGTATTTGAGGAGTTGTGCTAAATATTGGGAATACAAACATAAGCAAAAGAATCTTTAATATACAGGAGTTTATATTTTAATGAAGGAAAACATCAAAAAAATCTGAAAAATAGGGAAAGGCGAACTCTATGATGAGTTATGATAGAGGAAATTTAGAGTCTCTCTGGAGAAGAATACATATATACTTGATCTTTTCTTTTTCCTTCTGATTCTGATAAAATGGAGTAATTTTCTTTTAGGATTTCTTAATAAATGTTATTCAATTTTTTTCTTGTTCATGTTTTTTTTTCAGGATGAATGATGATTCTTAAATTACCTCTCTTTGAGTTGTTTTCCAAGACAGTTGTTTTTGATAGTATATACCTTATATGCATTCTAATTTTCCTAGTGTTTTAATTGCATTTTAATATTCCTTGTCATAGCATTAAGTTACTGAGATTGTTCTATTCCGATTTTCAGGGCATTCGCTATTGTATTATGTTTTTTACTTTCTCTTCTAAGCTATTTTCCTACCATTTTTTCCTTCATAATTCTAATTTGACTTTTAAAAAATTACTCTAGTTTAATCCTTGTGGTTTACACTAATCTTTTGCCTGAAGCTCCTTTTGGATGATTGTGGATACTATCTTCTGACTTTCTAGTCTTACTTTATTAAATTTGTATTTTTCTTCTGCTTATTCATATTTCTAACCTTAGTCATTGGAACTGGAATTTTGAGTCAAGGTAAAGCTCCATTTAGTTCTGCACCCTTAGAGAGGGTAGGAAAACCTAACATGTACCTGTCCCTGTATGGATGTTGTTCTTGCAATTCCAAGAGTGGTTGGTATTTAGCTGTGGCTTCTACATCAGTGGTATTAACCCCAAATAAAAATAGGAATCACTAAATCATATATAAGGATCCCTATAATCTATTAACCTGGTTTTAAAATATAACAACACCCACGTTTACTGTGTTTTTATTTATTTTCTTAAATTTTTTCCAATATCTTAATCTGATTAGGACCCGACCTTTAGAATGTTGTGAGTGACATCTGACCTGCAGGCTACATTTTGCTCTACACAATCACTGGTTTCTGTCTGTTTCCTGGTGGCCCAACTCAAGTATTGGTCTTGTCACTATCTTTATCTCCTTTTCCTTGCACAATCTCCAACTTGGAATAGGTCTTGTTCCCTGTTGCATTCTCAAAAGTCTTCAGTTGAATATCAGAGGCTATACTGCCTGAAGACTCATAGAAGTTACCTGAAACCCTTGGAGGGGGGTTTGAATTGTGGAGAACTAAGACATCAAGAATTACAATGTGGTAGCAAAAGTTTTTTATTTAACATTTATGTCAAGGAGAATAAAGGAAATCTGTAAAGGAATCTTTGATATATCCAGTGACAAGAGGATAAAGATTTCAAAGATTTTGGTCTGCAGCCTGTAGAATCACAAAGGTCTCTGAGCGATTATAGTTTAAGGAATTCATATTAGACAGCCAGAATCATTATACAGCTTTGAACAAAAGTTGATAATTTTTCTATTCCAGGTTAGACAGCAGTCACTATTAGGAAAAGGGAATATGTGTTTATATAATGCTATATACTAGGGACTATACTAAGTGCTTTCCAAATATTATTTTATTTTATCTTCACAATAGTTGTCATTATTGTTTCCCACTTTACAGCTGAGGAAATCAAGACAGGTTTGCTGACAGTGATTTGCCCACTGTTACCTAGTCAATACGTATGTGATGGCAGATTTGAACTATGGTCTTTCTGACTCCAGGTCTAGTACTTTTTTCACTGAGTCACTTAGTATCATATTTAGAAATTAGAAGAATAGCTCATTTATTCACCCTAACTTGTTATATAAAATCTGTGCAGATTCTCAGACTCCGGATTTGTGCTGGAGCCCATGCTAACTGGGTTCCTGAGAATGTTAAATTTTTAGTATATGCATTTAGATCTCATATCTTCATATTAGAGTTTTATTTACTGTTTTAGTGATTTCCCAACTTAAAGCAATAGAGAAAACATTAATGCAGATTAAACTGAAAAGTATTACTTGTATACAGGTCCCCCGTGTCCCAGTCCTCAGCCAATTGCTAAACATCTACTGGCACACACCTTATCTCCCATAGTAGGACTCTGAGGCTACAAGTCTTCACTTGACTATAGCTCCTGCTGAGTTTCAAGGGACTTCTTCAGGGGTCTCTCTGGACCTGACTTTAAAAACTACACTAACCCTCCCTTTTTTTTTCCTTCCAACAGAAGTACTAGCTTCAGGATTCTTGGAATACCTGGATTCCAATTTGTTTAACTGCCCTCAAATTAGTTTCTGCCTCCCTTGGCATTTTCCCTCTCTGTATGCCCATAAGTTTCAAAGCATCTTCTAAAACATTTCTTGACTGGACTGAGGAGCTTACTAGTGTTCTCTTTGTTGTTAGCAATTGATTGTTCCATCTTATGGCTTTTTAGAGCTTTTCTGGGAGTGTTGGGTGCCTCTGTAAAGGCAGAGTTGAGTTCCTCTAGGAATTTTGTGGTTGTTGTCTAGTCATTTTTCAGTTGTATCCAACTCTATGATCCCATTTAGGGATTTCTTGGCAAAAATACTAGAGTGATTTACCACTCCATCTCCATCTAATTTTACATATAAGGAAACTGAGGCAAAGAGGGTTAAGCAAATAGGGCCTGGGGTCATACATCTAGGAAGTATTTGAGACCATATTTGAACTCAGGAAGATATAACATTTTATATTCTACATATTCTATAGAATTTAGGTATAGCATTCTATCTCCTATGGCATCTAACTATCCAGTAAGCAATTTTCTTTCTATCTTAACAAGAAATATAAATTTTCCAATAAAAATTCACACAACTCGAAGTCTTAATCTGGCTGCTTGGTATAATGTATGTGGACAACACTCAGAGTATTTACTCCATATCTTGGCGATGTGACCAGTCTGTTACCTTATCTAGTCATTGTGTCCTTCACAATATCTCTCATTCTATTTGTGTATAAATAAGGTTATCACTAGAGTACCTCACTTCCTATCTCACTGAAAAAATGAGCTCATTTAATCAGAGCTCCCTATTCATTTTTCCTCATCTCATTTCACCCACATCACTCCTAATTCTCCTTCACCCTCATCTCACTTGATGATGTGGTCCTTTTCTTTGCCAAGATAAACTCCTCTTTATAATTTCATTCCATACTATAGTCTCACACAGGTTGTCTTCTCTAGTATTCCCACCCTTTCATTTATGTTATATTTCTTCCCCTCTATTTTTGTTTACTTTTTACCTCCAAATATATCCATGTCTCCTCCAGCCCCCAAAACTTTACTTATTCCATCTATCCTCACAAGTATAATTCAATATCTCTTATCCCTTGTTTTGTTTAAGCTTTTTGAGAAGGAAATGTATACTATATGCTTCTATGTACTTTATTCTCTATCTTTAACAAAAACTATATTCTGGTTTCTGATCTGATCATTCAACTAAAACTGTTATAGAAGCCTTAATTGGCACAGAGGATAGAATTCTGAGCCTGAAATCAAGAAGACCTTAGTTCAAATTCAATATCAAATATTTACTAATCTCTTTCTGCCTTAGTTTTCTCAAATTAAAAAAGTGAATAATATGACTTAGCTCCTAGTGTTGCTGTGAAAATCAAATAAGATTATATTGTAAACTGTTTACCACTATGTCTGATACACAGTCAAGGTGTTCTTACTTCTTTCTTTTCTTCAAAATTAACATGGATTTCATAACTTCCCACTCTTATGGCTTTTGCTCAACCTTATTCCTTTTGGACTTTTCTAAAAACCTTTGATACTGTAGATCATCCTCTTCTCCATATTATTCTCTATATGTTTCAGTGATAATACTCTTCCTATACATCTGACCTCTCCTTCTCAATTTCTATTACTAGCTAGTTCTTTGTCCAGATCATACCCACTAACCATGAATAGTATCCAAAAATTTGTCCTGAGATCTCTTTATTTCTCCTTTTAGGCTGGTTTGCATATTAGACATCTCAAACTGAATTCCCTTTAGATTTTAAATTCAAGTTGTGGCAAAATTGAATTTATAATTCTCATCCCAATCCATTCTCCTTCCAAACTACAATATTACTGTCAAAGACACTGCCATTCTCCTAATCATTCAGTTTCATAATCCAGGTGCCATCCTAGACTCCTCACCAACTCATTTCCTTTTTTTTTGCCAGGACCTATCAATTTTTTCTTTATAACAGCTTATAATTGCCCCCAATCTAGCCTCTGACACCCATCACTCTAGTGCAGTCCTTCATCAAATCATGCCTAGAAATTTGTAATAGTTTTCTGTTTGGTCACCTTGCCTCAATCCTCTGCCCCCCATCCATTTCATCTTCTACTTAGCTGTCAAATTAATCTTCCTAAAGAAGAGATTGATCAATAATACCCTTCAATTCAACAAACTCCAATGGCTCCCTATTACCTATGGGATCAAATATAAACCTTATGGTTAGCATTTAAAGTGTCATTGACTGACTAAAACATGCTATACTCTAATTAAAACTTCTAAGCATCTCCTCTTTTCCCTTTGGGTCAACAAGCATTTATTAGTTGTATACCATGAACCAGGCACTGCATTAGGTGTCACTAATGGGTAGGAGTAAGGACCAGATCTGTGATTTCAATAGCACAAGAAACTTTTATGTGGAGAGACTTCCTCTCTAACAATAAAGATTGGATGTGCTCTGCAACTTAGAGTCTTTTTTTTAAATTTATTTTTATTAAAGATATTATTTGAGTTTTACAATTTTCCCCCCATCTTGCTTCCCTCCCCCCAACCCCCCCCCCAGAAAGCACTCTGTCAGTCTTTACTTTGTTTCCATGTTGTACCTTGATCCAAATTGGGTGTGATAAGAGAGAAAATAATATCCTTAAAGAAGAGAAGAGGTCTCAGAGGTAACAAGATCAGACAATAAGATATCTGTTTTTTTTTCTCTAAATTAAAGGGAATAGTCCTTGCACTTTGTTCAAACTCCACAGCTCCTTATCTGGATACAGATGGCACTCTCCTTTGCAGACAGCCCAAAATTGTTCCCAATTGTTGCACTGATGGAATGAGCAAGTCCTTCAAGGTTGAACATCACTCCCATGTTGCTGTTAGGGTGTACAGTGTTTTTCTGGTTCTGCTCATCTCACTCAGCATCATCCCTCCAGGCTTCCCTGAAATCTCATCTCTCCTGGTTTCTAATCGAACAATAGTGTTCCATGACATACATACACCACAGTTTGCTAAGCCATTCCCCAACTGAAGGACGTTTACTTGATTTCCAATTCTTTGCCACCACAAACAGGGCTGCTATAAATATTTTTGTACAAGTAATGTTTTTACCCTTTTTCATCATCTCTTCAGGGTATAGACCCAGTAGTGGTATTGCTGGGTCAAAGGGTATGCACATTTTTGTTGCCCTTTGGGCATAGTGCAACTTAGAGCCTTACAGAGTTGAGGTTAACCATCTTGCCTAGGGTTACATAGTCAGTCTGTGGCAAAGATATGAGCTGAACACGGGTCTTCCTGACCATGTTGCCTCTTTAATAGTTACAAGTTATATAAATACAAATTTAAAATCATCATAAGATTATAAGCTTACAATTGGAAATAATCTTAAAGTATTTAACTAGCTCACTTTTCCCCCCAGCATTACCTTCAAGGAGCTAACATTATACTGAGATATTCTGAGGCTGAGATTCTTCTGAGCTTCTGGGGTTCCATGAATCATGGATATAATGACATCACTGGGAGAATTCTTGTGTTTAAAAAAGTGGAGAAACAGCACACAGGTAATTTTTGAAAATTCATATTTGAAATGAAAGAAATCCATTATTGTCTGAGTAGAAAGGAACTAAGCATCTGCTTTTGAGACCTAGTTGGAATTTTATAGACAATTATATCCAGAAGGTATAATATGTAATAATATCTAATGCAGCTCATTCATTTTACAGATGAAGAAACAGATGTCTAGAAAGTGGAAGTGACTTGCTCAACATTCCCTAGCTAATGAGCGACAGAGTTAAAATTAAAACCTGGGTCCTCTGATACAAAAATTCATCTTCTCATGTTGCACTTTATGTATCAGAAGCATTATTGAGCCTCCATCTTCTGACTCCAGTTCTAACTCTATCACCCCATCCTACAGCTGCCTTTTTCCATTTCACAGGCTCTTGATAAACCAGATGGTAATCTATCATACCCTCTCAATGCATCTTAGCCCATTCTCAAAGGATGGCCTGAGTCCAAGAGGGTAGCTCAATCTCCATGCCCCACTGACTTTTCTTTTTTGGTTGTTGCCTGAAAATTGCCACAAAGGTTTTGATTGTAATGGTGGGCCTTCTAGGCTGGTGATGGATTGCCCATTAGGCTTTATTACAGGCAATTACAATTTCTAGCATTTGTCATCTGAAAATGTCTTCAAACATCAGCTCTTTGGAGACTGACTACTTGAAACATAGGTCGAGCTTGTTTTGCTCCCGCCTTGTCAATTTACAGCCACAGTACTCAATCACATTTTGACAATCAGAACCTCTTAAGAGACATAAAAATCAACTGAAACAGCATGGTCCAGTGCATCAGACTGAAATGAATATGAAATATTTTAGACCTTTTTCTCCTGGCATAGACTTGCCCTCTCTCAAGAAACCAAAAGAGAAACAGAGCCAAAAAAAAGGGCCCTATAAATTCAAATGCCCACCTTCTTCAAATTGTTTTCACTGGGGTAGTTCTGGGTTCAGTTGACATAATAATAAAAAGCAGTTTGATTCAAGTGTTTGCGGTCTTGTGAGCCCAGTGCAGAAATCTTGATCAAAGCCCGTTGGCAGCTGTGGCCATCAGCTAGTCGACAGCCGATTTGGATGGAAAATACTCCCTTCTGGATGACCAGGGTTGGGCCCACCCCAGAGACAATGAGGCTGGGGCAAACAAGTGGCCGTTAACAACCAGCACCTCTCCTCTTGATGTGCTATTAAACACAATCCAGCAGTGGGAGCCCAAGCATGGCTATCATGTTTCACATGGGGAGCTATATGTATACATATGACACATGGTAATTGTGTCCGTGTAATCCATTTTGGCAATGATGGATCATCTTTTTCTACTGCCAACAGTGATCTTGAACTCTAATTCAATTCAATAAACATTTATGATCAAGGTGTTATTCAAGCAATGAGCCTGTCTCTGAATATTCAGAATAAGGTAAAGGGAAATATAATAGAAGGAGCAAGTGGTTATGAGAAGGCAAAAGTTTTAGTTTCATATTTGCCAGTGATTTCCCATATAACAATGGAAGGGTCATGTCCTCTCTCTGAGCCTCGGGCTTCTCAGTTTGACTAGATGATCTCTAAAGGACATTCCACCTGTAATGGATGAAAGATGGAAATTGCTGCCAATTTAGTTTTGAGATAAAGAAAAAACACCACCCAAATATAAGCTATTTAAGAAAGTGAAATAGGTTGCCTTGGTAAATAATGGGTTTCTCCTAGGGGTGTACATGCAGCTAAATATTTAACAACCAGCTCGGAAGGGGGTGTACTAATGCCATATTATTTATATATAATTTTAATCTATATTATTAATGTTTCCCTATCCCTTTATTAAGTATTGACAATGAAAAAATAAAAAATCAAGTTTTTATTTGTAGCACTTCCTGGTTTTTGAGATATAAATGTTCATTTGCAATTTAACAATTGGCTATCAAAGTTGATTTGAGTTAGTACTAGCACATTCCTAGTTTTCCTCTTCCCAATCACTTGCTGGAGATATTACACTGGAGGATTCCTCCTCAGGTATAAATTAGTCAAGAAAGACTTCTAAGTCTCTCTCTAACACCAAAAATCTGATTTACTATGACTGGAGTCAATGGATTAATTTGGAACTGAGTTTTCTCATTTATATTTTTATTTGTTTATTTCTTTTTTGGTCATTAAGGACCTTTCCTACCAAAAAAAATCTTATGATCTTAATTTGACCAGTATTGAGGAAGAATGTTATTAATTGATTTAATTATCCAGGTTCCTCAGGGTTGTTTTTTATGTAACTTGACTCATCTAGGTAATTGTCTTAACTTTGCTTCATAGAAGGTAGTTAGTAAATGTTTGTTGAATTAAATTTTACTTTGCCTCTATCCATACAGCCCAAGGCTGTATACTTGGGGAAAATTAGTCACATTTTTTGGTAGTGGTTGTTGTCTTTGGCCTCAACTATTTTGTTTTGTTTAGTTTTGTTTTTTTTTCCACGAACACATTCATCTTTGTGGTCAAAGACTGGCCAGTAGAGTGATCATCTGTGCTTCTATACCAGTGCTATATGGATGGGTGCAGCTCTGCCAGTCACTGTCCATCTATAGCACATGACTAGACCACCCATGAGATCATAGTTATTTGACACTAACAAGAATCTCCTTGGTTCACATTTCTGAAGTATTTTATGCTTTGTAAGGTCCTTCTCCCATAAGTCAGGTGATACAGGAAATGTATAGGGGAAGAAACTGAGGCCAAAACTCAGAACCCTAGGTCTTGGAAATAATCCAAGAAATAATGTAATAGAAAGGCAAAAAATGTGAAGTGAGAACTGTTGAATTTGTTTTGGTTTTTTTGGAGTCAATTTGGCTTAAGTGAATTGCCCAGGGTCACACAGCTAGTAATTGTCTGAGGCTGGATTTGAATTCAAATCCTCCTATTTCTAAGATGAATGTTGTATCTACTGTGCTACCTAGCTGCACCTGTCTAGCAATTGAATTTGAATTCTAGTTCTGCTCTGTAGGACCTAAATACTAACCCACTGACTGCTTTGTATGACCTGAGCTAAGAATGGCTTTTATATTTTAAGATACAACTTTATTGTGTTTTGAAATGTTAAAAGCTAACAACTCCCAGGATGAACAAAAACAGTAACCTGAATTTAGCCCTTGGATTGTAGTAGTTTGCTGATCTCTGAATTTGATGATTATTAAAGAAACTTATAGTTCTAAATTCCATGATCTAGTTTAACCATTTCAGTTTATATATGAAAAAACACAGCTGGTGAATGTCAGAAGTGGTATTTGAGCTCAAATCTCTTGCTTCTCCAAGCCCCCACTCTTTCTATGCAGTTGAGGTATGATCTATCAGTAGAGTCTCTGCCAGTTTTATGTACAGTCATCATAAATATATATGCACTAATAGATAAATATATTTATAAAATTCATATATATGTATATGGCAGAGTATGACCTCTTATATAGCAGAGGATAACCTGCCTATTTATCTGGTGACATGCATAATTATAAAAACTAACACATGAAAGCAACCCATTACTGGGTCATGATCTCAACATAACTAGCTGTCTCAACTCACTGAAGTCATGCAATATACTTAGGTGTAGGTAGGTGGCACAGTGGATAGAGCACTCTTCTTCATAAATTCAAATTCTACCTCAGACATTAACTGTATAACCCTGGGCAAGTCACTTAACTCTGCCTCAATTCCTCATCTGCAATATGAGCTGAAAATGGCAAACCAACAAAATCCCAAAAAAGAACTCTAAAGTGTTAGAAACTACTAAACTGTTGAAAAGAGTGCATCACTGGCTGCTTCAGTATCCTTTGAGGTTTTTGCCCAGTATCAAGTAACTTTGAATACTGGTTTTCTAAACTGCTATTTTAACCAAGGGATTTCATGTGTAGAATTGAAAGGTATGCTTTAAAATTCATAAAATAAAAGGATTTTAAAAGAAAATTATAGGGGTGGCTAGGTGGCACAGTGGATAAAGCACCGGCCCTGGAGTCAGGAGTACCTGAGTTCAAATCCAGTCTCAGACACTTAATAATTACCTAGCTGTGTGGCCTTGGGCAAGCCACTTAACCCCGTTTGCCTTGCAAAAACCTTAAAAATTATATTAAAAAGAATGATCAAAATATGAGAAAATTATAGACCCCCCAAAATTAAGAACCCCTCCTCTATTTCAACCCTTTCATCTTACTAATGAGAATATTGAGGCCCAGAGAGATTGTCACATAAGAGGGAAGTAGCCAAGCAAGGATTTAAATCTGGATTCTCTGGTTTCCAATTCAGCACTTCTATTATACCATGTTGCCCTACTTCCTACTTTACTATTTTGCTACCCAAGTGAGTATGTTTGGACTGGCACATGGGTGTTTCAGGAAACTCTGGAACGATGAGGAAGCAGGAGATTCAGCAAGATAAAAGATTGATTCTATTAAACTGCAACTGTTTTCCTGAACCCTGTAGTACTGGCAGAGCCTGGTTTGGCAAGAATGAGATTGAGTTGTTAAAATGTAGCAGAATTAGATGGTCCTTGCTGTAGGGGCAATGAGGTTCAAGTGTCATTGTAAATTTGCTAGGGAAGCTCTCAGACAGTGTGAACAAGAAGAATGAAGCATTACAGACCTTTCCCAACCTAAGCCCAGCAAGTCCTGGGATGAAGTAAGCAGTCCATTGTTTCTGAGATACTTATAATGAAAGTATTTTGTTGTGCCCACCCCAAATTCAAAGAGGGAGAAATAGACCCCCCACCCCGTACCACTAGAATATTCTAGGAGATTCATCTGTTCCCTAAAGAACAGGTCACTTTGTATCTTCCTATTTAAATGAATTCTTGATAATTAGAAAGGTTATTCATGTACATCAAAGGAGTCTGACAACCTAGGTGAATGGATGGTAGAGAGAATGGTAACCCTTTTGGAGTAAGCCACTAGAACTGGCAAAACATGTTCTCCTTCCTTGGAAAACCTAGACCTTTAGCCTTCCTCTCTAACTCTTGGTGCTCCAGTCCTCAGAATTTGAGAAATAGAACAGTGTAAAATTTCCTATAGGGAAGGCAGGTATTTCCAGGAAGGAAAGTATTTCTAGCAGGACCATGGACCCTTTGCTTTCCTAACCTTCCTGACCCCTCAAATCCTCATCTCTTCACAGACAAATACAGAGACACTTTCCAGCCTACTAATGAGAATTCATAGGTTGTTCCTCTTTCCAGATGGGCCATGACTACTGGGACTTTAGGAGATGGAATCGGCACAACAGAGGCCAGGGCAAGTTCCTCACTGTTTAGGTAGATCAGAGTTTGGATCCCCAAAGCATACAATATCTTTGTGTGATACCCCCAGAGAAAATCAAGCTACTCTCCCAATGGGGACCTTTCTCCAGCTTCTTGCTTCTCCTCCACCTCCCAACTCTCCCAAAGACCTATCCTAACACCTTTAACTTAGACTTCTTCCTGGCCACCAGTCTTAACTTGTTTCTAACCTGAGGCAATTTTTCTTTTCAACTGAAAAGCCTGAATGACTCTACTTACAGTTCTGTCCCAGGTCTTTTCTCCAGACTCTCATTTCTGTAGAGTTGAAACCATCCAGAGTCATCCAATCTAACTCATCCTTGATCAGGATTCCCCTTCATGACATCTCTACAAGGGACTATATAGACTCCACTTGAAGAGGAGGACTGAATTTTTAGTTAAGTACAAAGTAGGGAGTTAATCTGAGCAATTGGTATGATGTATAGAGCTGACTTGAAATCATGAAATCTCATTTTCATGAGTACAAATCTCGTCTCAGACACTTTCAGGTTGGGTGACCTGGCTAACTCACCTGTGTGTCTGCTAGTCAAGGTCTTCTTTTCTTCATGTTAAACAGCTCAGAATATTTCATACTGCACTATTCTATCATTCATAATTGAGCCTGAATTGTATAGTGTAAAGAATCTTGGAGTCAAAGTCAAGGGCTATTGTATACTCATCTCAGCTCTACTACCAAATAGTATTACTTGGGACCTGTCATTTGAGTAACTGGGTATAAAAAGAGGATTAGGAATAAAAAATAATGTAGAAGTTAAACTAATGGAAGAAGAAGCTTGTATATGTCTATCATTTTTTCTTTAAAAAGATAATTAGACCCCAATTAAACAAGTATCATAGATTCTAAGAACCACAGAAATATCCTGAGAAATGAGGGCATCAAATTGTGGTCAGAAATAAGAATCCAAAATATGATGAAAATTAAATGTTCCATTTCCCAGACCTTCAAACACAAATCTTGGAACTATAAGTAATGAAAAATTTAAAGAATTACCATCTATGTAATCCAGAGTCCACTGATTTTTAAAGGATAGTGTCAAAACAAATAAATAAAAGTAAAATATCCTCAAAACCTCAGAGTGTTGAAAATATTAGTGCTTATCTGAAATGAGAAAAATAAATATTTGCAAAGCTTATGCTTACTCAATCTGAGAAAATGTGTGTATATTAATGTTTTACTTCTTATTATAACTGCATTGGTGTTATTTGTACAAAACCTTTTAATAAGAATTATCCATTTTTCATTCTTTGTCTATCTTGGCCTAATTATCCCTTATCCAAAGTTGTAAAAGGTATCTCCTTTTTTGCTCTTCTAATTTGTTTATGATGGAACCTTTCAAATCTAGATCACAAGACCTTTTGGAATTTATTGTGCTATAAAGGGTCAAATTTTGGTCAAAACTTAATTTATGCAAGTTTGCATTCTAGTCTTTAAAATATTTTCATTTAATAGGCTTGCCTCAGTAGTTGGAGGCTGTTCTTTTTACTCATTCCAAATAGTTTTGATGATTACTGCTAGTTTCATATATAATATTGCTAGATGTCATTTCATCTCATTTTTCTTCATTATTTCTCTTAACATTATTAGCTTTTTTGTTTCTCCTGATGAATTTTGTTTTCATTTTCTTAAGACTATTTGTTTTTGATGTGGCACTAAATAGGCTAATTTAGGTAGCTTTGTCATTTTATTGAACTGGTTTGACATAACCCTGAACAATTCATATTTCTTTAATTTTTATTCCTGTAGAATTTAGTTCACTTAGTTCCTACATCTGTCTTGGTAGGTTGATTCTGAAATAATTTAAATATTCTATAGTTATTCTGAATGTAAGTTATCTTTTCCTGCAGTTTTTTGTTAATACAAAGAAATCTTGAAGATTTTTGTGGGTTTATTTTATCATATTGCTTTGATGAAGTTATCAACTTCCATTTTCAATTCCTGATACAGGTCTTCATTTCCTTATGCATGGATTATTTCAATAGTTTTTTGGTTCATCTTCCTAATGCAACTCTCTCCCTCTCTAATCCAATTTCCACTCAATTGTCAAAATGATTTTCCTAATGTTTATGTCAAGTCATATAACATAAGTGGGCTATAGCTTCCAAAATCAAATATAAAATTCTCTGTTTAGTGTTTAAAGCTTTTCCTAACCCACCTTGCTCCCACCCTTCCAGTGTTCTTACATCTTACAGCCCATCAAGTTTCCTTGCTGTTTGTTGAACAAAACAGGCCATTTCTCTGTTTCAGGTATTTTTAAATTTACTTATTAATTTATTATTAATTACAGAAAACTTTAAGGAACAAAACAAAATCATCAATGTTAATTCATTTAAAAGCAATAACACATCTTGTTCCCCTGAACACCCAAAGTAGAGCAGAAAATGATATCGCAAACTTAAGGAATTTTCTGTCTGACCTCTAGGCAAGGAATGCTCTCACCTCATGTCCACTTATGGTTTCCCCATTTTCCTTCAAGTCCAGCTGAATTCTCACCTTCTACAGGAAGCCTTTCCCAATACTTCTTTTTTTCTAGTGCCTTCTCTCTGGATTATTTCTTATTCTCCATGTAGTAAAAAAAAATTGTTTGTAAGTTGTTTCCCCTCATTAGATTATGAATTTCTTGAGAGTAGAACTGTCTTTTGTCTTCCTTTGTATCCTCAACACTTGTTTGATCCCCAGAAAATAGTAAATATTTAATGTTTTTGACTGATTGCCTCACTCACAGGTCACAGGTCACAGGTTAAATGTGAAGAAAGTGGTAAAATTTAAAATGCTATAAAAATGTAAATTTCCTCCTTATTTCTTCCTCCTCTTTTTTCTCTTCTCATCTTCCTCCTCCTCTTCTTCTTCCTCCTCTTCTTTTTTCTCTTCCTCTTCCTCTTCCTCCTACTTGAGTGTTTCTTTAGTTCCTCCTCCTCTTTACGCATGTGCACACACACACACACACACACACACACACACACAAACACACTCACATATACATTTATCTCATTTCTATTCTGCTTCTGTTTAGGTTGGGAAATTGGCAGAAAGGTTGGGAAACCAGCAGAAAGTAGGGTGAATTTGGCAAGGTGACATAGCCATTGCTTACATGAGGGAATATATATGTTAGGAAGTGTCGGTAGCAAGGTTAAGAACAGCTGCTACAAACAGTAATGTCACAGTTGTCAATTCTGTTATTATTGGAGCTGCATTTGATTAAAATACTTTAGTTGTGGGGCTACATACTAATATCCTATTCCATGTTGATATGGCACTTTTTCGCTGAGGTCTTTTCCTTCTAGTTTATTTTAGAATCCTTCCTAGATTGACTGGGTAATTGGGGATGGACTGAGATGCAAGAACTCATACAGTTTTAAAAAATGGCAGTGAAGTCAGATCATGGTCCTGACTCCCCAGCTTGTTATTTCACATAAAGAAAATATTTTCCTATTTGTAATAGGCAAAAATTAAAACTCCATGTGCAAAGGCAATGACAAGTATATCTAAGGAATACATGAAGAATCATAGAATATTAAAGCTAATGAGGTCCTTAGAGTCAGGAAGAGTATAGTTGTTTGAGACCTTCAACTCTAGAATATAGTAATATTACATTAGAAAGATATCACATTGAGGAGGCATAGAACTTAGAAAGTTAGAGCTGGAAGAGACTTGAAGACGTCAAATTGTACACTTGGAAAGAAAATTAGAAATAGAACAAAAATTGTGAGATTGGAAGCGACCTTGAACATAGGTCTGATATTAAAGAAAAATTTCCTGATAATTAAGATTCTAAAGAAGTAGAAAGGGCTATCTTGGAAAATGATGGGTTTCCAATCATTGATTGCTTTCAAGCAGAAACTGGATACTTTTATTTTATTTTATTTTATTTTATCTTATTTTATTTAGAAACTGGATACTTTCAAAGACCACTTATAGAGTGTATTGCAGTGGGGATTTCTTTTTTGGGTAAGAGTTGGACTGGCTTGCTACTAAGGTTCTTTAATAAATGTTTGTCATTTTAAAGCCCTTCACAACTTGGCTCTAACCTATCTTTTTTAGGGTAATTCTACATTATTTTCTAGGTTTCAGTAAAATTACCTAATGTTTATTCCTCATATAAAACTTTCAGTGTCTTGCTCTTTTTCTCTCTTTCCTCACCCTTGACTGAGGAATTCATAGCTGTCTTCAAGGCTCAGTTTAAGCATTTTCTCTAACAAGAGATATTTCCTACTTCTCACAATTAGTGTTCCCTTTCATCAAATTTATTTTTTAATTATTTTCTGTGTGTTTCTCTGTATATTAATTGTTTTTCCCCAGCAGAATATTTGAAGGGAAAGAACTTTACTGGCCAATCTACAAAATTACTTAATCATTGATTAGCAAATGCTTCTTTTATTGCTAACAGAATTAGATTGAATAAAATGTTCAAAGTGAAAGGGACTTAGAAGAAAAAACAGAATATTAGAGCCAGATAAAACTAGGCTAAAGACTATAGAACAAGAAGGGACTTCATTGTTTTGACTGATCTTCTTATTTTGCAGATGAAGAAACTGGGACCTCAAGATGTAAATTGACTTGTGAAGTAGTTCATAAAACTAGTAGGTGGTGGACTTTCAGACTCTAACAATGTTCTCTGCTTCCTCTTTCTTCCTATTAAAAGTGGATGAACCACAGCTAAGTGGCGCAGTAGATAGAGTACCAGTCCTGGAGTCAGGAGTACCTGAGTTAAAATCTGACCTCAGACACTTAATAATTACCTAGCTGTGTGGCCTTGGGCATGTCACTTAACCCTATTGCCTTAAATAAAAAATTTTTAAAAACTGAATGGTTCTTTAGAGGTTGGATAGTTGATATTATTCCCTTAACAGACTGAAATTAAGAAAAGAGACATGATCCCTTCAAGAGCTCACAGTTTTCTGAATAGAGCTTAGGGCTATAAATTAGCTAGTCAGTAATCAGCTTTTTTATGTAGACTCTGCTTAAGTACATATCAATATATCACCAAAATGTTCAGTCATTTCCATGAAAAGATTTTAAAAATGTGGCTGTTTATATGGCATTATGCATACAAAACAGTTTCCTAAAATACTTGTTTTTCAATTGGTTGAATGTGGTAGTTGTATAGTAGAAATCTCCTTGGAATTCAAATATGTAATCCAGATCCTGAATCCACTCCCTTAATATCTGGGTGACCTTGAGTAACTCACTTAAGTTCTTTAAACCTTATTTTTTCCTCTTTAAATAGATGTAAGGTGGTTTAGAAGATTCCAAGGTAGCTTTCAGCTCTGCCATCCTCTGATGTCTGAGTTGGCATTGTGAAAGGCGACACATCCTTACTGCACCTGTCATTACCCCACCCCATAACCCCCCCCCCCCCAAGCAATTGCCTCCTCTTTCTCCGGTGCACCACCACAGGGTCAGGACAAGTGTGGGAAGAAACTGGGCCAGCTTCTCTCATGTACCTCTGTCAAAGTACAATCTTGACCTGCAGTTCCCTTCCTTTTTCTCAATATAGGAACCACCCAAAGCTCCATCAAATAACTTTTAGTCTTGACCTAAATCTCCCTCTGATTTTAATCCAAGAGGTGTAGGTTATTCACTGTCTTTTTGGATCTTTAGCATCCCTTGGAATGCCTTGTTCCTAATCATTCACTTTGTAGACCACTCCATGGTGGAAAATTCAGTTCAATAAATAAGCACCTACTGTGCATGAGGTGCCATGATAGCCATCAGAGGTATAAAACAAAAACAAAATTTCCTCCCTTAAAAAACATATATTCCATCTGGAGGAAATAAAATATATATAGGTACATAATTACCAAGTATGTAAAGTTTCTCAAATGGATTTGTGATGTCACTGATGTGGATATTTCTTCTGGCAATGCCAATCATAACCTATTCTTTTTTTTTTAGGTTTTTGCAAGGCAATGGGGTTAAGTGGATTGCCCAAGGCCACACAGCTAGGTAATTATTAAGTGTCTGAGGCCGCATTTGAACTCTGGTACTCCTGACTCCAGGGCCTGTGCTCTATCCACTGCGCCACCTAGCCGCCCCACAACCTATTCTTTAACAATGCAAATCCCAAACCCTCCATGCCAGTCCATCCTATGAAATTCTCATAATAGTATTCACATCTTTTCCAAATTTTGCCAAGAAAGGGGGTTCACTCATCCTGCTAAATGTCTTCCTAGATTTTTTTTCCTAACATTGCAAGGGTGCCAATAGAACACTCTAACAAGATGCTAGTCATCACTAACCTGAAACACAAGTTGTATTATTATCATGCATTTCCCTAATGACATTATATACTGCTGTTCTTGGGTCAGAGTAGGAAAAGAATTTATTTTGGACTTACTCTGTGTGAAGCATCATGCTAAGTACTAGAGAGACAAATAGAAAATCTTGACTGATTCAACTCTCAGAGAGCACACATTCTAATGGGGAGAGGCAAAATGTAAGAGGATTCAGGGCTACAGAACACGGAAAGACTCAGGGGGTCCTTATGATGAGGAAAGGGCAAAGTGAATGATATCATCCAGAAATTTCAAGGGTGCAAAATAGTACAGATATAATTGCCTGGAAATATAGGTGACATGATGACAGGGCAGAGAGAAAGAAATTTTTTTCTCTGATGTTCTTCATTTGTTATATGTTAAAATCTTCTCACAACCTAAAACTAGACAAAGATATAAACCATAATTTCAAAAGGGAGGGTTTACTTCTAACTGAAAGAATGCATCATCAGATATTTATTACTCAGTTACATTCCTTATTACAAAAATTAACATTACTTTGGAATTTCATTCCCCCCTCCCCCCAAACTTTTCAGCTTTCTTATTTTCTGTTGTTTTTCTCTCATTCATTTGTAGCTCCTTGAGGGCAGGGACAATCTTTCTTTTTTTATATTTGTAACCCCAGAACTTAAAGGCACAGTGTGGATGTTCCAAGCACTATGCAAGCTGGTGATGCAATGATGAAAAGAAAAGTAGTACCTTCCTCAAGTTTACATTCTATCAGTGGAGGCACCATGTACATATGCACACACATATATACATATATGTGCACATATGCATTTACATGTGTGTATTTGTATGTGGAGGAAGCATCATAGACAAAGACACAGAGGGAGGTCAGGAAGGAGGAAAAGAGGGAGAAAGATATAGAGAGACAGATAGACAGACAGAGTTAGAGATACATAGAAAGACACAGAGAGAGACATATACATAGATAGAGGAAGAAAGAGAGACACAAAGAGATGGAGTCAGAGAAAGAAACAATGACACAGAGAGAGACACACAGAGAGAGGAACAAAAAGAGAAAGAGAGAAGGGGGAGAGAGGCAGAAAGAAAGAAAATACAAAACAAATGGACAAACTAATAGATGCACGAACACTAATAATAATGTTTGACTTTCATTTTTGAAGATCATGACATCAGAAAGATAATGTCATGCTAAGGACATGAATTGGATTTGAGTGAGGGGCTCTGGGCTAAGTCACCAACCTCACTTTCTCCTCCAGAACCACTTGGGTCCAGGGACCTGATATAAATCAGGACGACTGGAGATGTCCCTGGATGTTAGAGTTTAGTGACTTATCCAGGATCACATAGCTAGTTAATGTCTGAGGTCAGATTTAAACTCAAGTCCCCCTGACTTCAGGGCCAGCACTTTACCCATTGTTCCATCTAGCTGCCCCAAATACATAAACAACAAACAAATAAATAAGTATTAGGTAGTTTTGGGAGAGAAGACTTCATTAATAAATGGAAACTTCAAGAAATCCCTCTTCTAGAGACCAAAACTCGAACTGAGTCTTGAACAGGCTCAAGGAGGGCCTCTGGTAGGAAAGGGTGTTGAAACCATTCTCTGAAGAAGTCAGGTATTTCTATGAATAAAAGTCAGAAAGAAGAATTCTACATAGGGATGGGTGTGGCTACATGATGCTGAGAAATGGAGGGCATCATGGAGGCACCATACCTAGCAGGCCAGTTTGAATGTAAAATAGAGTAAACTCAATACTAGGTAGATAGATGGTAGCTAATTATGCTGAAGCTGATGACACGACTTGGTTGTGGGAAAGAAAGAGTCCTTAATTGGGGAACTGATTTCATAACTAAATTCTGCCACTGACTGTGCAACCTTGACCCTATGTCACTCAGTTCAACCACTTGGGTCTCAGTTTTCCTCTCTCTAAAATGAAAGGGTTAGACTAGATGATCTCAAAGGTTCTATCTGGCTCAAACATTCTATGAAAATAAGTGACATGATAAAAAATTACCAAATATCCTTTGCCTTCAAGAATGCTCCTAAAAGGAAAAATTAACTTTTTAACCTTACCAGTCCCCCTGAGACACATACATACATACTATATGCATACAAATATACACCAGAAGCCTGATGGAGATAATTTGTTTACTTACTGTATCATGCCTAGGTCTAAATAACTAGAATTAATAGAGAGACAATGTGGGGTTTTGTTTCCCTTGAAACACACACAAAATCATTATGAATAAAGCTATGGCTAATGACGGAATGAAGGCAATTTTCATATTAATTAAAAGTTGGTCTCTGTGTGTAACCAACATTAGCATGTACCCTGGAGACATTGCGTGACGGTTAAGACAGAAGGAGCTGCCAAAAATAGCCTGTAACACAGGGTGCTCCAATCACACCCTGGGTCAACCCACAGCACTTGGATTCTCACTTTGTAGAGATTCCTTGCCTATTGGGATTCAGTTGCTTTCTTAGAGTAAAATATTTGGAACTTTAGAGACTTTAGAAAAAATCTAGGTAAACTCCTTCCTTTTACCAAGAAATAAGCCTTAGGCTAAGGGAGGGAAAGTCACTTCCCTAGGGACACAGTGGAAGAGCAACTCAAGCCCAGGTCTTAGTACTACTGAGTCTTATATTCACTGACTCTTCAGAGTTTTGTTTTTAATGTTTTTTTTCTCAAAATCACCTAGGAAGAAAAGCAATACAAATTCCTCCTCCATTCTTCCTTTTCCCCTTTGCCCCCATCTTTGTATAGGCCAAAAAATTGTCTCAGCAAGGGGAAGTGACTTGCCCACAGTCATATAGCTAGCAAATGTTTGAGTTTGAATTCACAGTCTCCTGTCTCTACATGTGGCTTTCTTTCCTCTGCACCTTTCTGTCTCCCTCAATTCCACACTGCTTTCTGGCTCCCCAATTACATCACTCAGGCCTTTGAGACAATCTCAGGAGATAAATGATATAACATGTTTCCCATTATGGCATTAATGCAAAGCCCGGTGGTCTTAAACTTACCAAGCAAATAATTAGTCACCAAAAGAATAAGAGGGGGAAAAAACCCCTCCCTTCACCACCTTAAGTCACCTGTCAAAGGGATCCATGTTTATATTTTGGGGGGCCTTTTGCAGTTGCCAAGAAGGCATGGTGCAGGTTGTAGGGATTGAAAGCAGTGCTCTCCACACAAAGGAATCCCTCCTTCCCCCTCCCTGAAAAAAAAGAAGGGCAAAAAAAATTGCTGTTGTTTTAACTTGAAAGTCTGTGCTAAAAAAGGCATTAGAACAGTCTTTCTTGTGGCTCTAAGATCAGATTACCACAATTAAAGTCAAAGGTGTGGCGCTATTTGCTCTGCATGTTATGACACATGAAAGAAAATGATTCAGGCAAGGAAAATAATTACACATTAATTTGTGTTTGGCAACTATATTTTATTCCTTTGGCCCACAAAGTGAAGATAAAAGGTGATATTGTTGAAAGCACTTTTTTCCCCCTTTCAATAGGTTGCCATGGGTTGCATTTAGAGAGCTGGGTTGGTCTGGTTGGGAAAGCACTAACACATGCAATCTAACCCCAGAATCCTAGAATGCTGGGGCTGGAAGGGAGCTTAGAACACAGAACACAGATCAACAGTGCTGGGAAGGACCCTCAGACACAGAATGTCACAACCAGAGGGGCAACTTGAGAATGCACACTATCAGAGCAGGAATCACAGAAGCCCAAAGCTGGAAGTGACCTAGGAGGGCACCTTCCCTCACCCATATCTGAGCAGAAATCTGCTGCAGCATACCTAAGGAGAGATCCTCCATCCTCTTTTCGATGACCTCCAGTAGAGCAGACCCAGTCATTCCCCAAGGCACCCCATTCCACTTTTGGACAGCTCTAATTGTTAGGGAGTTTTTCTAACATCAAGCCTAAATCTGCCTCTCTGAAAATTCCATCCATTACTCCTAATTCCAACCTTTGACGCCAAGAAGAACAAGTCTAATCTTTCTTTTGTAAAGAGAGACTTTTAAATACTTAAAATACTTGAAAACAGTTATCATGTCCTCTGTAAGTCTGTACTCCAGGCTAAACATCCCTCATTTCTGAAAGACAATAAAATATAGGATGCATAAAACGTTGCTATTCAAATAATTGGCCACCAAAAGAATGACTTTCTTTTTTTAAATTTTGTCAGTTTTCTTATCTGTAAAGTATATTTGAAAACAGTACCTACTTTATGGGATTCTTATTAAGGTCCAATAATATATATGAAATGATTTGCAAATAATAAAGTACTTTATAAATTTAACTATTACTACTACTACTACTACTAATGCTACCTCTACTATATTATGATACTACTTACTACTACTACTACTACTACCAGTACCACTATTACCACTATCATTACCACTACCACTACTACTACCACCAGTACCACCACTCCCACTCCCACTACTCCTGACACTCCCATTCCCAGTACTACTATTACCACTCCTCCTCCTCCTCTTCCTCCTCCTATTGTTGCTGCTGCTACAACTACTACTACTTTGAGAACTGAAAATCATAGCTATGCCATGATGAGGCTTTGTAAAAGGTCTTTACTGGATGCTATATCATTTTTGGAGTTATTTCCATTTTTCCCTGGGCTAGAACTAATATAATTGAATTACATTTCAGCAGGAAATGAACCTCAGGAAAATACAGAGTGACTGTTAAGAAAGACAAAGTCATCTCACTTTTAGAGTCCTAGCTCTTGTGCTAGAAAGGACCTCAAGAGGTCATCTAGACCCACCCACCCTTTTCCATTCCATAGCTGAGAAAACTGAGGACTAAGGAAGCAAGATTTCTTATTTAAGATCATCCAGGCAATATGCTTCAAAAGCAAAATTTTAACTCAGGTCTTCTGAGTCCATCTTCCAGTTGTCATATTTACTTTGCCATTCAAGTTTGGAAATTGTGGCCTACACCCAATTCTCCTACTATCTGTGCACTCAAATTCTCCTAATCTCATAATATGAAGGAATTCCTTTTCCTCATCCCTGCTTTAATCTAGTCTCAAGAGAAAAAATCTTGGGAGAAGGGACTGGAGACCCCAAACCTGCTCTAAACTTAATGACTATGTGGTCCTTAGTAAAGAAGGGTAATTTAAGAAAGGATCAAGAGTTATACCTGAAAAGGAGAACCTAGTTTTCATTTTGCAGATGAGAAAACCGAGTTCCAAAGGTTAAAGAACTTGCCCAAAGTTCTAAGTTGCTAAAATACAAGGCCAGGCCTTCTAATTGCCATATTCAGCATTCTTTCCTCTGAACCATGTTGCTTCCCTTGTTTCAATACTTCTTAAAGTATTTATAATTTCATTGATGTAGATACAATTTACATCAATTTTGGATCTCAACTCTTCCTTGCTTTAAGATACTATTGTTGGCTGCTGTAGCTGGACAAGAAAACTTTCATCTCACATTCAAGGCTTTGGTGATAAATTTTCTACACCTTATATCTCTATTATAAGAGAACATCAGGGAATGGGGGTGGCCTAGGAAGGTATTCATATTTGGAAAATAATTAAACCCCAAATTTAGGAGTTCTTTACTTGAATTCCATGGACCAATGAGTGGTCTATGGATACTCTTCAGGGGATTCATGAAACTGAATGGGGAAGAATACATCTTTCTTTTCACTAATCTCTAACTGAAATTTAGCATTTCCTTCATGAACCACAGCAGGATTAGGACCTCTGGCTTTGTTACCAGGAAAAATCAAAGATTTTCATATCATTGTACATATCATATCACATTTACAGATATCTCCAAATAACATTTATCTGCAACACTATCTCAAAATTGCTCTAGCTACTAATAATAGTTAGAATGTTATTTGACTGAAATATTCCTGTTTAGAAACAGAAGATTTTAATATAATTGGCAGCTTATTTTTTATTTATGTATTTTATTTTATTCATTTTAAAACATTATTCCAAGAAGTCCACGGGCTTCACTAGAGTAACAAAGAAGTTCACAATAAACTCATACAAAAAGATCAAAAACTTATCAAATACAGTCTTACCATATATAGTATATAACCATTCCTATATTTGCTTATTCATTGGAATATTTTGGAAATATGGACTCTGTATGGAATGTTCTATACACATTAGGTATTTAAGAACTGTTTGAATGAAAGAACAAATAAATGACACAGAAAAACAAAAGTTAGATGCTTTCTATTGCTATCTTCTCTTTCACCCCGTCTTACTTAAAGAGGTTGTCCTTCTTCTTACCAAGGCCAATCTTCTTCATGCCCAAGGGATACTATTCTGTTCCTACTTTTAGCCACTGTGACCCTGTTTCTATTGTTGATCTCATATTCTACAGACCATCTCCCTACTTCAAATGTTTTCACTGCCTGTCCCCCATGCCTGGAGCTGGCTCCCTCTTCCTCTCAGCCTTCTGGTTTTCTGTGGCTTTCTTCAAGTCTCAAGTAAAATCTCACCTTTTTATGAGAAGCTTTTCCCAGGCCTCCTTAAACTCAGTGCCTTCCCTCTAAGGCTACCTTCAATTTTTCCTGTATATATTTTGTAACTAATTATTTACCTGTTGTCTTCCTCCCATAATATTGTGATCTCCTTGAGGATGAGATGGTCTTTTGTCTTTCTTTGTATCTCCAACACTTAGGACAGTACCTGATACTGAATTGGTGCCTAATAAGTGTATATTGTCTGACCTTTGCCCAAGCTGTGGAAAGCCCAGGGAAGAAGGAGGTTGCCTCTTGTCAGGTAAATTCAATATCCTTTGCAAGATATATGAGACCATCTTCAAAATGATAAACTGATCAACTAGGATTCAAACCTCTAAACATAACGGCTAATATTTAAATATCTTTTAAAGTTTTCAAAACATTTTTCATACCTTATTTCATTTGTATCTCACAACAATACAATGAAGAAGAAAACTCTTATTATCCTCATTTTACAAGTGAGGAAATGGAGGCTGAAAGATACTATGACTTGCCCAGTAGTCTATGTCAAAGACAGGTTTCAAATTTAAATCTTTCTAACTTGAAGCCTAAGGGTTCTGTCCAAAGTGTCTCCTGGTTGTCTCTAGTAGTTTCCAATATAATCTAATTTGGTACCTTAAAGTTGGGGTTTTGTGTTGCAACCCAAGTCAAGAAGTGCTACACTGAAACCAACTCAGAAACCCATTTATACTTCATATTATTCCTCTAGCCTTTAAAGTTGGAAGAAATCATAGTCAAGGTCTATGGAAGAGAAATATGTGGGGAAGGGTAGGGAGGGGGAAGAAAGACAACTTCATGCTTCACAGTACTTCCAAAAATCCAGCATCCCTTTATTTCTCAAAGACCATCATCACCAATTAAGCCTAGGGCCAATAGATCTGTGAACCGAGACAGTCATTCCAAATACAGACAGTGGGCAACCTTTCCAAACTACTCAGTCTCTCATCCAAACCACATTTAAAAAATGCAAATGAGTTCTTATTTATATTTTTTCCCCTGCTTAAACTATGTTTGCATATATGAAGAGGGCTGACTTAATGCAGTTTAAAAAGCAATTATAAGTGACTTCTGACAACTCATTTTTCAGTAGATGAGAGGCTAATAATAGCATAACTTATATCTCTACAAGACTTTGAGGTTTCTAAAACTTCTTCGCACCATTGCCCTGTGAGTTAGGTAGCACAAGCATTATTCCAATTTTTCTATATATCTGAATCTGGTGATTTCACTATGAGAGGAAAGAAGTATCCTGGAGCAGAACCCCTTTTATCAATACTGATTAGTAACTGCTTTATAATCGAAATATATCAATAAAATTACATAATTAAAATTTAAATGCAGAGTTGTCTGGGATATTGAGAGGTTAACTGCTCATCGTGATACATTTAGTATGTATTAGAGACAGGTTTTCAATCCAGACTATTCTTTCCACTAGACTTTTGCAAAACAGCACTAACCAGTTTTAATGATTTTACCATTTTCTAATTAGCCACTCTATTCCAAAAATCTTATTGCTGTTTTAATTTTTAGTAGCTTAAAACTGCACTAAGACTTTTGTAATACCCTATATAAACGTGACCCATTTGAGTCAGGTAGAGTTAGACACAACCAGTATGGATGTTCTAGTCCCCCATGAATCATGACAGTAGATCAGTGGATTTAAGGGTCATATTTCTTGCTCTCTATGAGTTCTTCAACTGTGCAGACATGGCTGCAGGGACCTTCTTGGCTACTGATGAATGGGAATAATTGTTGGTAGATTAATTTAAGAGGCTCAGATGAAAGATACCACAAAACTGCAAGGAAAGCACAGAAAAAGAGGCCGGGAATTGGCATCCTATTCCTGGCTCCACAGCTGACTCACTGCCTGACCCTGGGCAAGTTAGTTAGTTAAACTCTTTGTGTATGAGTTTCCTCATCTGTAAAATCAGCATAATGATACTCCCCTGTCAAGTACTTTGATACTCAGATGAAAGGCATCATAAAAGTGCACAGTATTGCTATTAATTGTGCTATTATTGTTTTATTATTAAATAGATAAGTTAACTAAACTTTCACTGTGTTTTGACTTATCCTTGACAGCAGGATGAGAGTCTGATTGTATATATGGTCTAATCAACTCAGAGGGATCTAGAGTACTAATTAGGACAAAGTCTAGGAGCAAGAATCATACAGTTTCAGAGCTGAAAGGTCTTTAGGGACCACCCTAGTCTAAATCTTTCCAAATAAAAAAAAAACCTGAGGCTCAAAGAGAGGAAATATGGGACAGTATGGGGAAGTGGGAAGTGCTCTGAGCTTAGAATGGTTTTAAATCTGGTTCTAGCATCTACAAGTGTGGGACAGGGTGCAAAGATACACCTATCTTCTCTGAGACTCAGCTTCCCCATTTGTGAGATAAGGATATTATCTACATCCCAGGAAAGCCATGAGGAAAGATCTTTAAAAACTTTAAAGTGCTCTGGAAATAAAAATTAAGTGTTTTGCCTGAGGTCACATAGCAACCCTGCATTTATTTTGTATGAATGTGTTTTTAATGCATACTTATTATGTCTCTTGATAGAATATAAGCTCTTTGCACTAAAGACTATACCATTTTAGTCCTGCTGGCTCTATTCTATCTACTAGACTTTTGCAACCACTAACCAGTTCCAATAACTTTACCATTTTCTAATTAGTCTCCCAGCACATTTCTTAATACACAGCAGGTGCTTAATAAATGTTTGTTGCTTAATTGACACTTTACAAAGCACTTTCACATTCATTATCTTATTTGGTACTCCTAACAGCTTTCATAGCAGGGATGTGTAGTCAATGGAGGTAGAGGAGGTAGAGCTTTCCTGACATCATGAAAAGTAAAAAATAATAATTATTATAAAATAAATATTATATATATGATTTCTCTTTGATTCCAGTCATTTTCATAAACAGAACAGCTGAATTTGTGTGTTTTAGCTTTAAATATGGGGAAAGGTGGGTGAAGCATCGACCAGCTCACATTGTACAATCTCTCACAAACTGGATTGAGAGCATACAATAAGCACATGCCTATTGCTATTTTCTCTATACACAACCAAAGTAAAGTTTGTAGACCCTTTTATTATATATGCTCATTTTCCATAGTTTAGAGCAGAGGTGGGAATCCTTTTTTTCTTCCAAGGGCCATTTGAATCTTTAAAATATCATTTGCAGGCTATGTTTGGTCAAATGTTTAATTAATTTACCCCTAAAAAGCTCCCAGATTTATTGAATTTCGAGTTCCAACAGTGGTTGCCTCTGCAAGCCATGAGTAATAGGGCTTACTGGCCCAAAGTTCCCCTCCCCTGGTCTAGATGATGTATTTCATATATATATATATATATATATATATATATATATATATATATATATATATATATATATATATATATAATATTTAGTATTGCTGATCTTGATTTTTAACCTCCTGAAAAATCACCTGATGAGGCAGTCAGTACATCTGCCTCACTGAAGGGCATGCCTGTGCTATCTCTATTAGGCTCATTCAATTTGTGCCTCCCTGGTTTCATAGAGAAATAGAATATGTATTTTTATACTCATTTTGCAGATAAGGAAAATTTAAGGGATTTGTCCATGTCTCACAATAAATATGTGACAAAGTGGTTATTAAAATTCTGGTTTCCAAAATTTAACTCCAGAACTCTTTCCCTACTATAACATACTGACTCCTTTAAATTGAAATTAAAATTAGGTTTTTTTTGAGAAATGGAAATGTTTTTCAGGCTAAATGAAGTAGATTGCCAAAAGACAGCATTTGCTGATCATATACCCCATATGGAACAACTGAGCCATGGGAGGAAGATGGGAAGTCCATCAGTAAGGAAATGAACATTCCAATCTTGTCTCAACTATTCATTTGCTATGTGACTGACTTTGGGCAAGTATTTGAATAATAACTTCAAAATTCAATTATCCCAGGCACTAGTCATTGGAAGGATCAGGCAAAGTTTCCTCCATGAAGTAGGACTTGAGCTGAGCTTTGAAGGCATATTTCATATAAATTCAATATTGTCCAGAAGTTTCATATCTACAGATTGATAATCCAAAAACTTACATTTTGATAACATTTCAGAACAAGATATCGCTAACACAATGAACTGGAAATATTAAATATTTTTATTTCTAAGACATTTTTTCAGATAAAGAACTATAATCCTGTGTCCTTTATGATTCAAAGTAGAATGTAATACAGTAAAAAAGTCATTTCATTATTATCAGCTTCCAGAGTAGGTAAATAAGTCCTGAAGAGATTGTATTGTATTTGATTTTTTTCATTTTCTATGATGCTATTCAAGTTATAACTGAATTCCCTGTAGGAACTTGGATAATTCCCCACCTACTCGAGTCTCAATTTTCTGACCTAGAAGCCTGAACTGGTAAAGGATTCTGGAGAGGTCACATGATTAACATAAGATCACATAGGGGTAGAATGTGACCTCAGATCCTTTGATTACAGAATATATATTCGTTTCATTATTAACCTCAAACTTCCAAATGCCTTATCTTTTAGATAAAAAAACAGACAGAAAGTTTTAATGATTTATCCATATAAATATAAATTGGAAGAGTTGAGATTTGAATTCAGTTCTTCCGTCCTCGAGTCTTGCTCTCTTTTCATTATACCATTCTGTGTCTCTCAAAAAAAGGAGACATTTTGTCTCATAGGTATAATGTCAGTATTAAATGAGATAAAGTTGGGAAAACCCTAAAAATATGCAACATTTTGCAGTGAAAAGATTTTCTCAGACATTGAACTGATGAAAAGATGGTGTATATGTGCTCCCTAATTATTGAACTGACCATGGCAACTTATATGTCCACTATTTTAATAATTTCATGAACTAGGACACTTTGAACTGAATATTCCATGGACATTTCACTTTCAACAAACTCTAGACAAAATTTTTTGTTTTTCCTTCTAAATTCATAATGTCACACACATCTACCCCCTTCTCTCTATTCACACAATCACCTCTCAGTTCAGTCTCTCATTACCCTTTGTCTGTATTATATTATTGTAGTTACCTCCTAATTGTTCTCTCCTCATTCCTATAAAAAATTTTCCCTGACTTCCCCAAGAAGTGATCCTCCTTGTTCAGATCACACACACACACACACACACACACACACACACACACACACACAAACACACCTGTCCTTTCATATAATAGTTTAAATCATATCTCCTGTGAATCCATCATGAATTCTTTTGCATTATAGCATCTCTGCAAGTCCTTGTCCTCTACTATTATCGAAGTTTATGAAATCAGGTATCAAATCTTATATAATCTTTGAGCATCTCCCAGTGCTAAGACAAGTGCTCTATATACAGTAGGTTCTTTTAATGTTGATTAAATCTTTAATTCTATCCTTTGATTTTTGGATCATAGAATCATAGATTATAAATATAGATTTAGAGTTACTTCAAAAGTCATTTGATCCAACCCTTCCATTTTACAGATGAAGGAAATCAGATTCAGAAGAGGATGGGTGGTTTGCTCAATGTCTCACAGTGATCTGGGATTCACAGCCAGTTTTCTTGACTCCAAATGCAGTGCTTGTTTCCATATAACATGACAGTCTTTCACTGATATGACATCAAATTTTATCAGGTCAATAGATATTTAATAAACACCTAATAGCCATATTCTTGATTATCACATCTTAATGGAAACCTGAAAAAGTGAATAACTATCAGAAGAGTTCTCGGGTGACCCAGTGTTGTTTCTTGTTTGCTAGTTTGTTTAATAAAATCTGTCATTCTCTGAAAGGTCACTCAAATGAGATTGGTATACTTGGGATCACTGGGATGACTTTTTAATACTAGAAGTAGTCAGAAGAAAACTCTTCTGCCTTATTTCACAGGATGACCTGGCTTTATTGTCAGCAAAATTTTCAACTTTCTGGGAAGACCCCCCACCCCAAACCAGGGCAATCTGGTTGTACCATAGCACCCCCTTGTGTCCAATTGATCTTTGCCATGTACCCATGCTTTATAACAAGTAAACCTTATTCTCTGCTATGATAGATATTAGGAAGCAAAAATAAATTATGCTGTACTTGAATCACAGACTCAGAGCAGAAGTGACTTTAAAGATATCTAAGCATAGTATAGGAAGAGAACACGGATGCTGCAATTAAGAAACCTGGGTTTAGATCCTAGCTCTGCCTCTTACTGTTGGTGTAACTCAGGGCAAGGCATTCTGCTATCTAAGCCTCAAATTTTACATCTGCAAAATGGGGACAGGGTATTGCCTATCTTTTAGGATTGTTGAGAGGAAAGTGTATATGTACATACACATACACACATTACACTGTGCGTGTGTGTCTACTTATCTGTAGTTGCTTATAATATTCATGGATAAAGAAAGCTCTTCACTGGGAGCTCTTTACATAATGAAATCATATATCTAGTCAAAAAATTACATGTATATACATAAAAGAACAAAGCACATGTGAATTGTTGTTTTTAACTGTCATTGGATTGCATTAGTCATGTTAGACTCTTTGAGACCCATTTGCGTTCTCTTGGAAAAGACACTGGAATGGTTTCCCATTTCCTTCTCCAATTCATTTTACAAATGAGGAAACTGAGGCATATAGGGTTAAATGACTTGCCCAGGGTCACACAACCAATGTGAGTAAGAAACAAGATTTGAATGCAAATCCTTCTGTGTCCTCAAGTTTAGCTATTTATTCCTTATGTGTTTTTTTGCATGTATATAGATAATATAGACACCATTTATACTCTTATGTAGTCTAACCTTTCCTCACTTTCTAGATAAAAGTTTCAAAGGGATCATAGACTTGCAAGAACCCTCAGAGACCATCTCATCAAAACCCCTCATCTTACAATAGAGGGAACTGAGATCAAGAGAGATAAAATCTCACAGTAAGTAGCCGTAGCAGAATTTGAATCTGAGTCCTCTTTCTAAATTTAGTATAGCATATTATTTATTTATATATTTAGTACAGCACATTATCTCAAGAGAGGTGTGTGCTAGGCTAGGCTTGTACTGACCTGGTAGAGGTTTTAAATTTAATCTTACAAATAAGAACTTGTATTGTTGATTATCTAACTTTGCGAAAGTGATTAAGAAAATTTTAATAATGCATATTAAACTTTAAAATGTGTCATGTGTACATTTTTTTGCGTGTGGAGAGTCACTTGTTAAACATTTACCAGCACATCCTTGCCTCAAGGCCAATGACTAGGAGAAGATCCAGAGTTACTTGCCAATGAAATTCATCATGGTAAACTTGTGCTTGGGCCATGAGCACAAGAGAAGTAGGATTCTCAGCTTATGTAAGAATGATGGTAAAGCAAGTCTATGACAAATTTTGGCCAGTCATCCTGAACTGGTCTCCAAGAAGACCCAGCCAGGGCCAGACTCAGCATAGTTTAGCTCACAGATTCATGGGAAATTAGTTTTTCCAATGCAGGAATTCTACTCCCAGAAAGAATGTAGGAGAGAGTGAGAAGTGTCTGTATTCTCTGCTCCATTAAGGGAGTCTCCTTTTTCAGGGAAGTAGGAAAATAATCCAATAGAATAAACAAAAGAAAGCAAGTAAAAATTAACAATAAATAATAAAATTACCCCCTTCCTTTGAGAAATAGATAATTTTTTATTAATTTGGTGCTTTTACATTATTCTGAAAGGTGATATTGTCTATGGAATGGGTTTCAATCAAGGAGATGCTCAGACACATCTATCTAACAACTCTGACAAGTTACTCCTTCACTTTTTAGCTTGAGGCATGGTCTTACAAAAATAGAGACATCTATATTTTAACTTTCAAAACCGGACAGAGGATTTAGATAATGATGGCTAGAATGGTATCAGAAAAATCTGGGTTCAAATTCCACCTTCCTTCTTTATAGCTATTTGACCCTGAGCACTCACAGCTCTGTGTCCCAGTTTTCTCATCTGTAAAATGGGGATTAATTGATCAGATTTGTTTTGCAGACTTTAAAGTATTCTATCAATGTCTGTTATTATTAGTAGTAACAATATTAGTTATTATTATAGAATATTATCTGCTATCAAGGTTATTTACCCCTCTGTTCCATTTTCTTAGTGGGAATAAGGTTCTGATTGTGACTTTAAACAGTAAGTTAATACTTGGTCTTCAGCATCTTCTGTCTTTTCTTTTGTTATCATATGCTTTCTTTACCTTATTTTATTTGTGCTAATAAGACATATTTTGAATGCTGGAGTTGTGATAGCTCCATTTTTCTCTGAAAGCATTAAAAGATGCCTCTATGGATCCAAAAGAGAGAAGTAAACCAGATTTTTAGTTAGAATACTGTTTTATGGTTTCTATCTTTAAGTGCAAGAAATCATCTTTGATCCCATAATGTACTCAGAACATTTCCATTGTAGAAAAAAATCTTTTGAACTAGATGGATTCTGAAATTCCTTCCAAAATAGATTCTGTAATCCTGGTTTTTAAGACTATGTTTCTGCTGTTCTCAGAATATTATGGTAGCCTTCTAAGCCTCTCTGCTTCCCTTTTGTCCAATCCCTAATCTATCTTCCATTTAACTGCAAAAAAAAATCTTCCTAATACATAAGCCTGACCCTGTCACTTTCCCTCTACAGGTGGCTCCCTGTTACCTCAAGGATAAAAATACAAGCTTCTTACCCTAACGTTTAAGACCTTCATGGTTTGGTTCCAAATTTTCTTTCTGGAATTATTCCATATCATTCACATTCATGAACTCTATGTTTTAGCCCAGTTGAAAAACATGACCCTCAATTTCTCACCTCCAGTCCTAGCATGGGTCTAGAAGGTATTTCCTTCTCACTCATACCTGTGCCTCAGGGCTCATTCAGGTGCTATCTCCACAGTAACTTTTCTTATTTTCCCCTAGTCTTGTGCTTTGAATCTCCTCAAATTACCTCATATTCATTCATCTTTGCAGACTTTGTATTTCACAGTAAAAAAAAAAACTGGGACTATTGAGTAGAGTAGAGATTTTGTCTTTATCTCTCTCTTTTGTGTAGCTTATTTCCCAAGCCTCAGATATACTCTTTTCTCATTCCAGAAATAAGTTCAAGTGGAGCTTTTTACTCAAGGTCTAACACAGACCCTCTCTCATCCTAATTATATATAATACCCTCCTTAACTAACATTATTTGATATAAATTTTTATGATAATACTACCACTATCACCATTAATGATAATATCTATGATTATTATTACTATTTATATGTTCCTTTCCACTGCTTCTCAATGTCAAAGACTGTATTGTTTTGTTCTTTATAGCACAAGTGCCTAGCAAAGTATATTTCAGACAGTTGTTGTTGTTGTTGTTTGTCCTTCATTTTTGAAGTTAACCAGTGACATCATGGGGTGGTTTTTGACTAGTGTGTGAATTAGATTTAAGTGAGGCAAAAGTTATCAACTTCACTTTTTCTTCCAGAGTCTTCAAAGTCCAGTGGCAACCAGTCCTGGTGATGGCCCAGGATGCACCTTTCACATATGGCCACTGTATGGCCACTGTAATATATTGTACTTATTTATCCATTCCACGCTGGAGGCAGACATCCCCCAACTCACCTATGGGTTTGAGTACTGTAGGTTACCCTCAACCTGGATTTTTCCCATTAGCAGAGACATTTTATCAGGATGTGACTTCTGGGTAAGTTACAGTTTATTAAAGCCAGAGGTGAGAACTGGTTGACAGATGGACACCAAAGGTGGGTGAGCAACTCTGAAAAGAGCTTGGCAAGCCCCCACCAACTAGTGCTAGGTTTTCAGCAACATCTCATAGGATATATTTGACTCTTAATAAATACTTATTGTTTGTATGCCCATTGCTGAGGTTGGTGCCTGCCCATAGGGACTAATAAATGTTTTTTTTTTTATATTGCATTGAATTTAATGCTTATTAGGAGCATTATCTTGGATAAGTAACATTCTATCTCTCAGTTTCAGTTCCTTTATTGATAGAATGGTGAGATGGAATCAGATGACCATTAACAAGATGATTATGGGAATATGAATGTATCATAAAGCACCCAGAATTCACCAGACTTTCTCACCACAGGCATATGATGTGTACAGGTTCATCATCCCTGTTCAGCCTGTTTAGAGACTCCTTTGATTACTTGCCACCAGTCTCATTGGGAAAACACTCAATGGTATGATCATTAAAGTGTATTTTATACTGTATCTGTGAACCAGCCAAAAAGGTAAATAATAAATTATTCCAACAAATACAAAACCATTTTTCCTTAGGGTGCGGCCCTTCCCTGTTTCAATATATGATGAATAACCTTCCTTCTCTCAGTTTCCCTCTTGTTTGCATAGCTGTGTTGTGACTTTTGCTCTGACTTAATTTATGGGACTGATTTACAGCCACAGTTACTAGTTTTAGAAGAAGCTTTATCAGTTTGCATCTTTCAGATAATGGATTGAGATTAGCATATTGTACTAAGTGCTCCAAAGTGAGGAGGTTCCCTTCTGCTTTGAAAGCTGCAACCATTATTCAGTTTTCCAGCCAGTAAATTGTTGGTAAAAATCCTCCAGGATCTAATGATGGCTCAAGGAGAGTTAGAAGCAATTAATGACATCAATGAGGGAAGGGAAGGGAAGGGAAGGGAAGGGAAGGGAAGGGAAGGGAAGGGAAGGGAAGGGAAGGGAAGGGAAGGGAAGGGAAGGGAAGGGAAGGGAAGATAAAAGGAAAGGGAAGGGAAAGAAAATCATCTCTAACTGCACATTTTTAATGATTCTGTATTCTAGGTTCAATTGCATGCCTTGCTCCCTACTGGCAAATCCTTCAAGATCTTAGAGTCAAGGCAATATAGAACTGAGTCAAGGCAATATAGAACTATTAACTAATAGATAAAAGGGACCTAAAGGTCATCTAGTTCATTTTACAGATGAGGAAACTAAGACTCAAAGAGTTTACTTGGGATTACACAGGTAGTAAATATCTAAGGCAGGATTTTAACCAAGCTCCTCTGATTCCACAGTTGGTGCCCCTTCTCACTATCCCACCTACAAGGACTTATGTGAAGGGGGAGATATTGAAAATGGAAATTTCTTAATTTATAAAAGAAGTAAACTTGGCAGCATAAGCCCTCTTTCCTGTAGTGAGGAAAAGGAAGGAGGAGTAAAATGAAAAACTTCATATTGGAAAGAATTCTGGGTAGGGGTTTGGGTCACCAGGTGCTAGTTAGTTCTTGCTCTATCATTAAATCAGATGTACTATCTTTAAACAAGCTACTTTTGCTTTTCTATGCCTCAGAATATTTTTTTCATCTGTAAAAAGTGGAGGGTGGACTAGGTAATCTTAAAAGTCCCTTTCAATTCTGACTTTTGGCATTCTAAAGCCCTTTCTGGCTTGTTCTATGTTCTTAGTCTCCTCTCAGTTCTAACATTCTATTGTATATTTATTTTGAGGTCCTTTCAATTCTAACATCCTATGCTATATATCTGAAGGTGCCATCCAAATCAGACATTCCAACTCTATGTTTTTTTAAACCCTATACAGCTCTAATAATTGACATTCCAAGGTCTCTCTCCTTTTCACCTCCACCTCTGCCCCAACTCAGATTTTTATATCTTCAATTTTGACAAAATAAAATATTCTGGATGATAAGTTATTGAAGCCTTTGAGAAGACAGGAATGTAAAAGATTATTGAGAAATACTATTTCAGATTGCACAATGCCATACATAACTTTTTGTTAATGGGAGCAATTTGAGTTACATGGGTCAAATGATTTTAAATGCTCCATAACTATGTCTTCTGAGACTAAGTAATTTACTCTGAAAGCTGAGAATTGCCAAGCATTTTGGGAATGGTTTCAGCTAATCTGTGACAATACACACTGTCTCTCCTTGGTTCAGAGAAGGGTAATCACCCAGGCCACAGGATGGGAAGGAAAGGAATGCCTGCTCAAGAAATCATTTGAGAAATGGAGCCCTCAAGCCTCTCAATAAAGGTAGATGAAACTGAGGCAAGAGTTGGACAGAAAAGAGAGAAGAATAGATGTCTTCTTTCAATCTAGGCCCCCCCCAAAATAACTGAAACCCACAAATAATGACAAGGATAAGAAGACTCAACTTGGAATCACAGAATCTCAGAATTAGTAGACCCCAAATGTCCTCTAGTCCAGGTCATAAGAACAGGAAACCTTCAATGAGATCTTTATTGATAAATATTTCACTTCATTGAAAAGGAACCCACTGCCTCTTGAGTTCCTTCTACTTTAGAATGACACAGAGCCAAAATAACCCTCTTGGCAACTCCTACCCCATTGCTTCAATTCTGCCCTCTGGGAAAAGACTGCAAGAATTTATCTGTTGTCCTGCTTTAGTACTTTTCTGAAAAAAATATCAGATTGAAACTAAGAGAGATACATGCAAAAAAGACCAGCACAAGTTTTTTTTTGGTATGTGTGTCTATGTGTGTGTGTGTGTGTGTGTGTGTGTGTGTGTGTGTGTGTGTACAGCTATGTATGCCTACAAAGATCTGCATTTAAATCCCCTTTTAATCAACCTGAATCTACACAATGGCTTTCATCCCTTGGAATTATATAACAATATCACATGATTTTGCCAGAAGTGCACCAGGGCTGCTCGAGGGGCCGTAAGCCAAGGCGCTGTTCAGACAGCGAGGCGTCGGGGTTGCCACTACAAAGTGGATGTTAATTACCTAAAACAATATGTGTAATAGGCAAAGAAAAAAACTGCTTTCCCTGCCATAACCACTCATCTAGTACATCTCCAACTGTACAGTTATTTAGTCTGGGGGAATTGTAATTAACTGGTTTGCAAATTAATAAGAGCTTTATAAAATATGGAGCTGTGAGGGAAAAAGAATGGTGGGAAACTTTCTATCTCCAACTTCTCTAGAAAACCAGTTAGTATGTATAATTACCTCATTAAATGCCCATACTATGTTATATGTATCTGTATGTATTTGTACACTCTTCACATTCTATAGCATTGACATGTACTTATATGAAACAAGAAGGAAAGGGAAAGAACTTGATGAAAGAGTGTTTCTATTTCTTACCAGGATTGTGTGGTTGATCTGCTCCAATAAATCATAATTCCTGAGCTTATTCATGTAAAAAGAAATTTTAAAATTCCAAGGTGAGTCAAACTTTGTAATCAAGCTGCTTCTCGCAAAGTCAGTGATCAGGTCTGATTCTATTATGATAAGAAGAGATCTTGCCAAACTCATGGCACCTGTAATTAATTGCAATAATCCTATTTGACCTTTAATAAGAAGAAGGACACAATAGATGGTTAGTTAGTCGTGTTTGCTGGAGGACTTTTTTTTTCTCTCTAGAATGATCTTGTCCTCCTGTTCATTGTCTAAGGAACTGACCTGATAAGGAAAATGTCATCCAGCTATTTTGGCAGTTACAGGACACATTTAATAACTGACTAGAATCATACCCATACCCCATAATGCAGGGACTCCCCTCATTCAGCGCTTGTGAAGTGACTTCATCTAAGGTAAAAACAGTCGACATAGCTTTGGCAGGGTCTTCATAGCCATTGTTCACATTTGTGCATGACTTTTCATGTTTACTAAGTGTTTAACATCTACCATCTTCTTCAAATGTCACACTAGCCCCACGAAGTAGTGATCCCATAGGTGTTGTTGTCTCCTTTCTACAGATAAGGAAATGGAGGCCCCATGATGTGATTTTGGATCAAGATGTTCTGATTTGAAATCTAAGATCCACTATAGGGAAGATGCTTTCACATTAGAGAGTTCTAAGACACTCGTTGTAGAATAGCAAAAAGAGGACTGGATTTGGAATTTGAGACCTGAGAGGGAATCCCACTGCTTTGGGTTTCAACTGCCTCATCTGCAAAAGATGAAAGACTCTAAGGCACCATCTGGCTCTAAAATTCTATGATCTGTGGAATGAGGATTGATCTTCATTTAATGGTTTATAATGAGCCAGGAGTGATAGTCTAGATAAAATGTATCCTACCTTTATAGCATGATTTCAGAAGCCCTCAAAATACCTCAATTTTCCATTCTCAGCCCCTCTCCAACCTCCTCTTCCTCCTCCAGCTGTGGCTGGTGTTTTAAATTACTTTTAGATTCAATAGTTTCAGTAGAATGGGATCTCAAGAAAATCCACATGAAGTCTTTTCGTTTCCTTTCCTTACTTTTAAAAATCTCATTGTTACTGATATCTTTTGCTTTTAACTTCTCTTCACTTCCAAATATGTCCCTGGGAACAAAGAATTTTACAAAAGAAAGGGGAAAAAACAGTTTAGCATAATCAAACTACAAATCAATTAGATCTAACATTCAAAAATCATAGTCCCTCTATAAAGGAGATCCAGGACCATTTTCTCCACTCTCCTAGAAGCCATACTTGATCATTAGAATACAGTGTTCGGTTCTGCTTTTTTTTTTCCAAGAGCCACCATTTCACAGATGAGAAAACTGAGGCCAAATGAGGGGAAATGTTACCCAAGGTTCCATATCTAGTTAATGGAAGACCATCAGAGTCTTATACTTCAGTTTTTGATCTGAATCACTGGAATGATCAAATACACAGTCATTTGTACCTTAAGAGTTAAGTTATGCATAGGGTTATTACAATCTGCAAAGCACTTTACTTATCTCCTTTCATTCTCACAACAACCTTATGAAGTAGATGCTTTTATAACCATCATCATTTTATAGATGAGTTTAAGTGACTTTTTAGGACAGACAGCTAATGGACAGAAGAGTCAGAATTTGAACTCCAGGCTTCAGAATCCAAGTCCAATCCAAGCCCTTGAGTCACCTAGCTGCCTTCCTAGTACTCCAAGTTTTCATTATAAGAAGTGAAACTGGACTGAGGAAAAAAAATTGTCTTTCCAAAAATTTAGCATAAGGATTTGTTAGAAAGAACACAGTTATATTATCAGGTAATGGTCACTGCTGCTCTAAATGGGGCAATCCTGTACTGTCATATAACTCCCCCTCCCCCAATCCCAGGGGAAATTTCTGTTCTCCTGATGCCTGTCACCCTCTAAAAAGAAAAGAAAAGAAGAAAAGAACTCTGTCTGCTTTCTCTAGTTTTGTTTCTGAAGTTACAAGGCAATATGACTGAAAGCATTAGATACAGAAGACAAAGGGACCTGCTCTAAAGGGCTTACCTTTTAAACTGTACACAAATGAAACAGCAGGAAACAGGGAAACATTGAGAGGACTAAGGGAAGTCAGGATGCCTGGGATGAATGAGCTCAGGGTTCGAAGGAGGGACAAGGGAATTGGAGGAAACCTACTGCCAAATGTCTCCAGATCCTCCAGGTTTTAGTCACTACTGTTCACTTAATCTCTAAGAGATTTTTCTTCACTTTCTGGAAGCAGCTACAATAGTTTAAAAATGCTCTCTCATCTCAATTAAATATTTCAGCTAATTTATGGATTTAATACAATGACTTCAGGGGAGATTAGCACTAGTTTCTAAATTTGCCAAGTAGCATGTCCCTAAGACATTCTTCTCCTCCCTCCCTAGTTTATTCTCTTCTCTCTCTCTCTCTCTCTCTCTCTCTCTCTCTCTCTCTCTCTCTCTCTCTCTCTCTCTCTCTCTCTCTCACAGTTATTAAGTAATTAAGTGCCTCCTATGAACTAAAGTATTGTACTGAATTCTGGAGAAGCAAAATCAGATTTAAAACAGCCTGAGCCCTCAGAGAGCTTATACTCTAGTATAACCTAAAATAATAATAAAAGATTGCAAGATTAAGTGCCCTGAGGAGGAAGAGAACATGATCGCTAATTCTGCCTAGAACTATAGAACTACCTATGAGGTGTAGTTCTGAAATCTCAGTTGTCAGATGGTCCCACTCTTTTCTTTGTTCTTTGTTCTGATGCATTTTTTGTCTTATTAACAGCAAACAGCAGAATCTCTCCAGATCCACTCTCCAACTTTCTCCCATATTTCTTCAGTTGGAGAGCATCTATCCCCAAGCCCCTACATCAGTCTCATTGTTCTCCAGGGCAGGCTCTAAGCAGCCACAGGCAATTATTTAGTAGATCTGGTGATCCTGAGGGGTGAGTACATGTGTATGTGTATATGTGAATTTTATTAATCCTCCCACACATATTCACAGATATGCCTGTGTACATGTGAACAGAATGTACATATATGTACACATGTGCATACATATGTATATTATTAATTCATTATTAATAAAGTATTTAAAACTCTCCGAGTAGGATGCCTTCCTACCTTTCCAATCTTCTTATACTTTGTACCTCTAAAAGCACTCTGGGTTCTTGCTATACAGGCCTGTGTGCTGTTCCTTACGCTTTACACTCCCTCTCCTATTTCTGTGCTTTTGAATGAGAAGGCCTCCAGGCTTGTAATATCTTCACTCCTCACTTCTGCCTTTTAGTTTCTCTGGCTTCCTTCAAGACTCACCACAAATGCTATAGTCCTTGTCTTTCAAGATGCCAGAACTTTCTAATATCACCTTCTATTTACACTCCACACACATTGTACTGAACACAATTTGTTCAGAACAGTTACTGAAAAGATTTTAATTTAATTAATCACCTGTCAAATAATATTTCTCAGTTCTCATCATCCTCAAGCTGACTGTTGTATCTGTCAATGAATCCTCCTTCTGGATCCCAACTGTTTCTATCTTGGACACTGGGCACATTCTCATTCTTCTTTTCTTCCTTGATTAACTTTTCTTGCTCTTCTTTTTTTCTTATCTGTAAATGAAGATATTCTCCAAGACTCAAGTTGTCGCTCACTGTCTGTGTCCTCATTTGGGGCTTTCTTGGCAAAGCTACTGGAATGGTTTGTCATTTCCTTCTTTAACTCATTTGGTAAATGAGGAAATTGAGGGAAATAGGGTGGAGTGACTTGCCAGGGTCTCATATCTTAGACCAGATTTGAATTCAGAAAAATAAGTTTTCCTCATTTCCAGCCTAACACTTAATTCGCTGTGTTACCTAGCTGTTCCAAGTCTAAATCCTCACCTGTAATGAAGACTCTCTCCAAGGTTTAAATTCTCAGACACTTTTGAGTCTTTTTCCAATATAAGCTGATTCCAAAGCTCCACATCAACATTTTTCAACCACTTACTGGATAACTCCACCTGAGTGTCCCACAGAACCATGGAACTGACAACACCACAGAATTTTTTGTGTAGGAGGGGTAAGCAATTGGGGTTAATATACTTCCCAGTGTCAAAGAGCTAGTAAATGTCAATTGTCTGGGACTGGATTTGAACTCAGGTTCCCCTGACTCCAGGGTTGGTGCTCTATCCACTGTACCACCTAGCTGCCCTAACCAAAGAAATTTTAAATGGGAAGAGATCCTCAGACAGGACACTTCTAACTTCTCTCCTCTGTGCTTTTGTTTAAGTTGCACTCCTCATATCTGGAATGCACTCCCCCCTCACTCCAACCTCTTAGAATTCTTAGAATCTCTGGTTCCATCTAAGTTCAATGCAAGCACTTTCTTTTCTTTTGCTTTTCAAAGCTTTCTTTTTTATTATGAATTTAACAAACATCATCTAATATAAACATCTCAGTAAACAAAAATAAGAATAAAAAAGTATAGTCTCTGAAACTACGAATGTCAGTTACATACAGTTTAGTTTTGTAAGTCCATATTTAAATTTAATGATAGTAACAAAATTGCCCTGCTTCCCTGAACTCTTCTGGGTTTCCTTTTTTCTGTTCTCTGTATTAAAATGTTTCATTAATTCTTTTTTTTGCATCTTTCTCATTATTTACCAACCTCATAGAAATCCTGCTTTTTAACAAGTTCAGTCAAGTCAAACTATCAGTTCAATGTGTTCATATATAAAAGTATATTTTTCCCTTAAATGTTTAGTTTATCACCTTTTAAAAAAGTAATCTTGGTGAAATAAAATCAAAAGGAACAAAGTACAGGGCCAGTTATCATCTTTTAAGGACTATTGTTGCTCTCCATAGATGCTGATATCTTCTCTTCAAAAAAAAAAGAGTGCATCTTGTCTCCCCTCACTAAATTATAGGTTCCTGGCAGATTGGAATTGTTTCGCTTTCATTTTTCATTTTATAAGCATCTATTACAGTGCTAGACTCTTAATAAGTGCTTGCCAAATAATTGATCTCAGGAGCCATCCAATGCAATCTAGAGTGCAGCAAAGAGAAACTGAGGTGAACAGAAGTTAAGACAGTCAAGTGTCTGAGATGACTGTGAGCACAAGTCTTCCTGATTCCAACTCTAGGCCTGGTAGTCTATCTATTACACCTCCTTCCTTTCCCTATTAAGGTCCTTTTAGGTCAACCTTGTTCTAAATTCTAGAAAACAAAAGGGAAATAGACCTTGCTCTCTAGGAGCTTGCATTCAAATGTAGAGAGACAACATCTATACATGCACACACTTGTATGTATATGTATTGTTTTCCTCACTAGACTAACTAGAAGTTCGGAGGTATTTTACTCTTATTTTTGTTTCATCAGCATTTTGAATTGTGTTTAAAATTTAAAGTAGCCTTTTAAAAAGTGCAAATAGGTATATGTGTGTATGAGTATATATGAGATACTTGGTAGTTGAGTTGATTTTTTTTAAGGCTTTTGCAAGGCAAATGGGGTTAAGTGGCTTGCCCAAGGCCACACAGCTAGGTAATTATTAAGTGTCTGAAACTGGATTTGAACCCAGGTACTCCTGACTCCAGGGCTGCTGCTTTATCCACTATGCCACCTAGCTGCCCCAAGTTGAGTTGATTCTTGAAGGAAAGTAGGGATTCCTGGAGGTAAAGTTGAGGAAGTATATATCATTCCAGATATGGGAGACAGTCACTGAAAGGCATGGAGGTAGGAGACAGATATTGTTATGTAGGGAAAGAGAAAGGTCCAATGGCAATGTTCTCCCAGGGTGAACCTGCATCACCAGTCCACCTTCCATGCACATCTATGACAATCATGGAGGAGAGTCATGTATAAGCAGGACCCAATTGTGAAGAAATTCAAATGCCAGAGAGAGCTTATATTTAACCTAGAGGTAATAGGGATCCATGTCTTCCTTTTTTACTATCCTCCTGGTCATTGAGACTCAAACTCATCATGTCATCTGACTCCTTCCTCTCTGTTATTCCCCAATGTCTCATCAGTAACAGCAACACATAATTTCAAAGGCTAGAGGCCACCTGTTCCAGACTACAGTTGTTCAGGAGTACCTACTATGGCATTCAACAAGTAATCATCCAGATTGTACAGCAAGAACCAAAGAACATTGTGAAGTAATTTACATCAAGTGTTAACTTGAATTAAAAGGGCAACAATAGGGAGTTAGAGTAAATGACCTTTAATCTGTAAACTAATTTCTAACTGAATGCCAAGGAATTCCAATCCTTAAAGTAAGTACAAGCAGATTTACCATGGTTGGTGTCAGTCCTTAGAATATACACAGATATTCTCATCTCACTTTCAGTACAACCACATGTAGAGGCTTGATGAGTCTATTTTTGTCCACTAGTGACCAAGAGCTAGCCGTATAGTGAAGAAAAATCTTTCAGCTGGCTGAGGGACCAGGAGGTCTGATGACTCAAGTTGCTGAGCCAGAATTGAATGTGTATACTTCTTTTCCTCAGATGACTGTCTTGCCATTTCTTCCTCTGTCTTCTGACATTTTATCAGCCACTGCTCTAGTGAGTTCAGCTACCCATTCTGGTAGCAAGGGCACCGCTGCTGGCTCTATTAGATCCCCTAATGCTCTGAGAAACCCCCTCTTATACTCATTTAACTAACAACAAGGAAAAGTAGACGCAAATGAAACAAAGGCCCGATGGTTCATGGATGCATGATGACCTAATAAAGTCATACAACTTGCTACTGATCCTCTCCCAGCAGCCCACACAACAGTTTGGGGTGACTTTTCACCAATAAAGAAAAGCAAAGAAACCAATCACTGCTCTTATTTCCATTCTCAGCTCTGTCTCAGAAAAGCCTGAGTCATCAGCCCTTGCTACTCCTCAAGCAACTAGAATTTCCATCACCACCCAGTGCTAGCTTCTTAGTCATGTCATGGGAGGAAGCAGCTCACCAAGCTTCCAGCTGTGTTTGAATTAGAAACAGGCAGAAAATTGCTGTGCATGCTCTAAGGACAGGAATTAGGCAGCAAATACCTGTGGCAATTTCTGGGACTGGCCTCCATGGTCAAGGCTTGTTTAAATTTTGGGTCTGCTAATATCTTTCTTTTTTTAAGTTGTTTTTTTTTTTTGCAAGGTAATGGGGTTAAGTGACTTGCCCAAGGTCACACAGCTTAGTAAGTATTAAGTGTCTGAGACTGGATTTGAACTCAGGGCCTCCTGACTCCAGGGCCAGTGCTCTATCCACTGGGTTACCTAGGCTGTCCCTGCTAATGTCTTTCTAGGTGACCTTGAAAAAAGTCACTTTACTTCTCTGGCAAAAATACTTAGATTGAAGTCAGAGAACTTGTTTTCTATTCATCTTTAACTCTTACCATCTCTGCACTACTGGGCAAGTTGCAATTTCCCTGGATCTTAGTTTCCTGTCTTGTAAAATAAAGAAGTTTGACTAGATGACCTCAAATATCCCTATGTCTTTAAATTCTCTGATCCTTGAAAATAATAATAATAATCTAACTAAAATAACCTTGTGTCTATTCATGAAAAACAAATAGCAGACTTATTTAGGAACAGAAAACCAAAATGATTATTATAATCTCTACTACAGATTGAGTGAAATTTAAGTAATTGAATAGAAGAAAAAGTTTTAAATAGCTTAATCTATGTATTTTGTTTGGGTCATGGTAATATTAACTAGATTTACTTATCTTTTGGTTGTTGTTCTCTTACAAGACTGGTTTGAGTTAATTGCTCCAAGGAGCTAGGAGAATAGAGCTATGTGGGTATGTTGGTAGAAATATTCAAAGTTTGAAAGAAATCCTTCAGGGGCAGTTGGATTGACCTATAATCTAACTGTGGCATTACTTTTACCAGGTCTCATGGCTGGCTAAAGTACTTCAAGGTGCCTAGGCAAGCCAAGGAAAAGGAATGGTTTATCATTGACCAGACTGACTGATGAGTGGTATTTTTCCAGAGGGAGCAGACCCTGTCAGGAGTATTTGGTGGTTCTATAGACAGAGCTACTTTCATTGACTCTCTAGAACCAGGACCAAATCTTCTCTTCAATTGATTTAAAAGAGGTCTATTAAAGTCTACTCTGCCTGACCACCATTCCCCTGTGGTTTGTCTCTCCCTATTAGAATGTAAGCTTCTTAAGGGAAGGGACTGACTTACTATTCAATTTGCATTACCAGTACTTATCACATTATTTGGCACATAATATACACACTTGAGAAATGCTTTTTCATCATTTCATTTAATTCATTAATTTATTGCTTCATTCTATGTGTCTTCATTACTCTTCTACCATCCAGCTTTGATGCCTCACCATGCCTTGAAGGTGACTTTGAGTCCTCAAAGGTTATGCTGCTGGGGTACAAGCTCTGGCAAGTCCTTCCAAGCTGCCAAAAATTTGGATTTGGATTCAGTGACCAATTGGGTGTCTATCATCTGAGGAAATATCTGGGTAAATTCAGAGAAATTCATAATCAGGTAACATATATTTGTTAAGGACTGACTTTGAAGCTGGAACAATGCTAGGGATTAGTGTTATAAACCCCCTAAAAGAAATGCTGCCATTCTTTTTATTAATTGTATTCCCAGGGCTTATTGCAGTGATTGCATGTAGTAGGCAATGTATATTGGAAACAGTTCCCACACTCAAGGAGTTTACATTCTATCAGTGGATGCCATGATCAGATAGCTAGATATAGATATGTTTATGCATACATGTATATGCATACATTTACCAATACATATATGCACATATGTACACATATTAATGAGTCTAAGCATAAGGATGGAGCAACAATCAATCAATTAACCATGGATCCCCACTCCTTTAAAGTATGAACAAGATACTTTAAGAGATATTTCATAAGTACCCAAAGGAGAAGGGGAAAAAAAGCCTCTTCAGCAACTAGGAACTGTGAGTTAGACTGTTACCTTACTCTCTTAAGATTGAGCTTACTTATTATTCCCTGGATTCTAGACATATTAATGGAAGAGTATGTTGCACAGTTTTGGGGGAGATATATTGTACCAACTGTTCTGACTTGGTAAATACAATTTTCCAAAACTAATTAAGTCTAGCTAATTAATTAATATCAACTAATAATAAATGGAGGCAATATACTAATATACCAGTAATTCTTCAGGGTAGAAGCAGTAGACAACCTCTAGAGACCTACCTGTCAACCTGAGTAGTAGATGAATATAGAGAAATGACTAGATAGAAGCAGAGATATATAAAAATGTATTAAACATTGTAGTAGGAATATACACATATATAGGCATGTTTGTATATATCTACATGCATACATACAATATATTACAAATGTATGTGTATTTTATTATCTATATTATGAAATATAAAAACAAATGGAATATGAATATATGGAAAATAAAAGATAATTTTTGGAGGGATACTATTGTAGGATGTCTTTACGTGTGATTGATTTTCTTTTATTTTATAACAATTTCACATGACTGTCTTCTCTAAGTCATTGAAGGGGTGGGGATTGCATTGATAAAGGAGCATTGATTTTCATTGATGAAATCAAGAATCTGTGAAAGGTGGATTATTAAAATGTATATGATGTCCATGGGATTCATTGTTGTTGATCATGTTGGGTCATGGCTTGTGATGTTCCAAAGATCAAAACTAATATTTATCAGACTAGGGGAAGGAAGTAATGATGAAATTATATTTTAGATACAGTTCCTAGTGGCTTCTATGATTGATCTAAGATTGTTAGCCTTGATGACAAGTTCTGGGATTGAATCCTGAGTAAGCTATTGGGGATGGCAAAAGTAGCCTGTATTTTTTAAATAAAGTCTGAATGCTTCATTTTGAGAAGAAAAAAAAGCAAAAAAAAAAAAATTATTGGCAAGGCCATTCCCCAGTTGTGCCATATTCTGGGTCATATTCTTCACTCCCCCATGAGATCATTCCAGGAAAATGAAAGGAGAGAGATCATCCTTCTCCATTCTTTGGCAAAAGAATCCTCTTCCAAGTCTCTACATCATCATATTTTATTACGCTCTCCTTATATGTCTTCAAGCAGAGGCTAGATGACTACTGCTCAAGTATGTCACAGGAGGATTTTTTTTCCTTTCTTGTATGAAAATGGTCTCATAGGTCCCTTCCAAGTCTCATATCTGTGATTCTGTGGTTTATAGTATACAGCAGGTCTGACCCAGAAGTTTAAAGTCTCCATAGACAGGTTCAGGTCATTTTATAGACATTCAAATAGAATGTAAACCAAGTGTACAAAGTACATAGATTTGTATATTCTTAGAGGCAGGGACTTTGTAAACATTTTTCTTTTAATGAAGAAGCTGAGACCCAGAGTCAGGAAGTGACTTGTCCAAGGATATGTAGATTTTCAAAGACTAGGTCTCCCAACTTTCAATCTAGAGGTCTTTCTGATACATCAAATTGATTCTCCAGAATAAGTACCTCCTGAACTATGTACTTTAATGTCCTGACTCTCTGTTCTTTTAGGATGCTTTTCATCATCTCCTAGACTTCTTTTTAGCTTGATTCTTCTTCTTGCTAGCTAAAGAGATTTTAAGATATGGGAAAATAGGGATATGACCAGGATATTTCTCACATTAAAAATAGAGAAAATATTATTTTGAAAAGAAAGACATAGGACAATTGGGCTCTCTACCTATAAGCTATGGGTAGAGTATACTGGTGAGGGAGAGTAAAGAAAGGAGAAAAATAGTTTTTATGAGAATCTCCAAATCCAAATATGTAAAATGGCACATAACTTTTTCTAAAACAATGGAGGAGAAGAATTGATCATGGTTCTAAAATCACAGGGACAATGAAAGTAGATATGTCTACAATGCCACCAAATTCTCCTGGAAGCAAACCAACTGCCTCTGGCAATATTTATATATTTGCATACTCTCTGCAGGAATGTCTCATACACATAGACTTTATTTTTTAAATGTTTGTAGTTGTGATTAACAAAAATTCATTTAAATGTATTACTGAATACATATTTTGATTATAATTTAATTTCTCAATAAATACAAGTAATAAAATTACTATAATAAGGCATTCTGAGGGGAAAAGATACCCTTTAAAAAGAGCCCTTATGCTCAAAAGAGTTTGCAGTTTTGCATGTATAAAATAAAATGGTCTAGTCTATATTTCTAATAGCACTGCTTGAAGACCTAAGAAGATATTAGTTTAAATTTCTTGAAGGGCTATTTGAAGAATTATTATCAACTCTAACTTAGGAATAGGTATAGCATAGGGGAAATAACAATGGAATTATTACCAAAAGCACCCCCTCCAAAGTTCAAATCCCAGATACCAATATAACATTGGATAAATTACTTCTCGCTGTATCCCAGTTTCTTTCTCTATAAAATAGGGAGTTTGACTATATATGCTATAATACTTATTCAAAGTCTAAATTCTATGATTCAATGATGCATTCTAGAGCTGTCAATCAAGTCTACCCAAAACTTTACAATATACAAAGGAAAGAAAGTTTGATATTGTTTCAAAATAAAAATATGCATATCTCCAAAATTCATTTCTTGCCTACCTAGGTAAATGATCAAAGGAAACAATCAAATTTCAGACTACTAACAACAATATGAAATAGAAACCAAGGCAAATATGTCATTTTGCTTCATACTCCAGCAAATTAGCAAAACTGACAAAAATTTTGTTAGTCAATACTGTATGAATTTCAAAAAGACAGTCACATTAATATATTTAATCAATTTTTCTGGATTTTCATTCAAGTCATAACCACTAAGTGTGCGTGTCCCAAAAAGCTATGTTCTGGGATTTCTCTTTCCTTTCTATACTTTCTCACATGATCTTATTGATCCTGGGGGTTCAAATAACATCTTTAGGAATATGATTCCCCATTTCTATCTATGTCTAACCTCTCTTCTCTATTCAGATCTTACATTACCAATTGTCTATTGGATATTTTGGCATGAATGTCCCGTATCTAAAGCTTAATATGGTCAAAACAGAACTTTCTCTTTTCCACTAAATCTTTCTCTTTTCTGAACTTCTTTATTGCTAATAATACAGTCAAAGGCACCTTTATCCTTTTTTTAGGTTTTTGCAAGGCAAACGGGGTTAAGTGGCTTGTCCAAGGCCAGACAGCTAGGTAATTATTAAGTGTCTGAGACCAGATTTGAACTCAGGTGCTCCTGACTCCAAGGCCGGTGCTTTGGCCACCTAGCCACCCTGCATCTTTATCCTTCTAATTACACAGGTTCAAAATCTCAGTTTCACCCATAATTCTCCTCTCAAACTCTACAGGTTATGCTAGAATTTGAACTTATTTTATTTACTTTAGCTTTTGGTATTTATTTCAAAGTTCTTCCCTCCATATGTACTTCTGCCTAAATTAGAGTTGATAAAATCTGATGATAAGCTGTTATTGATGAATAACAGCTATTATCAATCATCAATCAACAACTAATCATCAGTCAAAGGCTTTAAGGCTTTGATAGCATTTCTAAACTATTTAATCACCACCTATTCACATCCAATTAGTTGCCACATCTTGTCAGTTCTTTCTCTGTATCTCTTGTATATTCTCTTCTTTCCACTCACAGCCACCACCTAAATTTAGGCCCTTAATAGATCTTTCCTGATTATTGCAATAGTCTTCTAATTGGCCTCTTTGCTTCAAACCTCTCCTTACTCCACTCTCCCACTCAGCCCCAATTATTATCTCCTCCCTCCTCTCCTCAATAAATTCCAGTGTCTCTCTCTGTTACAACATGGATAAAATATAAATGCCAAACCAAAGCTCTTCATAACACACCTATTCTCAATTGGGAATATTTGTGGTTGTTCTTAAACCATAGTATAGAAAAGGAGAGTAGCAGGCACACATCTTCTTCAAGAATAACATCTTCAACTGAAACCTTACAGACTCCCAGAACTAGCTCTGAAATCAACTGCACAAATTTCCTGAAGCTTAAGATAGTGCCCCTTCCACCATGGGAGGAGAGACCAATTTTAACACTAAGTTAAAAATCAAGATAAAGAATGATGAAAATAACAACAACAACAATAAAAAATATTGATCATAGAAAGTTACTATGGTGCCAGGGAAGATCAAAACACAAACTAAGAAAAAGGACAATGAAGTGCAAACTGTTTCATCCAAATCCTCAATGAAATATGTGAATTGGTCCTCAGGCCCAAAAAGGACTCCTGAAAGAGTTCAAAAATGATTTTAAAAAGTAAATAAGGAGAGTAAAGGAAAAGTTAGGAAAAGAAATGAGTTATGCAAGAAAATCATGAAAAAAGTCAACAGCTTTGTAAAGCGGGCACACAAAAAAATACTGAAGAAAATAATACCTTAAAAAATAGAATAGACCATATGACAAGAGGGAAAACAAACCACTGAATAGAACTCCTTAAAAAGCAGAATTTGTCGTATGAGAAAACACATGCAAAAACTCACTGAAGAAAAGAATTCCTTAAAAAGTAGAATTTGGGACAGCTAGGTGGCACTGTGGATAGAGCACCAGTCCTGGAGTCAGGAGTACCTAAGCTCAAATCTGGCCTCAGAACCATAATAATTGCCTAGTGTAGCCTTAAGCAAACCACTTAACCCCATTTGCTTGCCAAAAAACCCTAAAAAAATAGAATTAACACTCTATACCAAAATAAAGTCAAAATAGGTACAGGATTTAGACATAAGGGGTAATACCATAGACCAATTAAGAGTTCAAGAAATACACTATTTGTCAAATCTATGGAAATGGGAGAAATTTGTGACCAAAAAATAAATAGAGAATATTATAAGTTGAAAAACAGATAATTTTGACTAAAAATAAATTAAAACATTTTTGTGCTAATAAAACTAATTAGCAGCCAAGATTAGAAGAAAAACAGAAAACTGGGAAACAATTTTCACAGCTAGTGTTTCTGATATAGAATTCATTTCTAAAATATTTAGAAAACTGACTCAAACCTATAATTGAACAATTGATAAAAAACAAGCAGTTTTCAGATAAAATTTAAAACTATGTATAGTCATATGAAAAAATGCTCCAAATCATTATTGATTAGAGAAATGCAAATTAAAACAATATGAAGTACTACCTCATACCTTATCAGATGGTTAAAATGATAAAAAAAAGGAAAATGATCAATGTGGGAGAATTGGAATTAGACAAGTGGAAGTTAATGACTCTAATAAACACAAGAATCAATCAAATATAACTTCTGGGGCAGAGCCAAGATGGTGGCAGGAAGCTAGGGAGTTCCTAGAGCTTTTTCTGAAATGACTTTGAATGAAGCCTCTAAAAAGATCCTAAAGCTACAGAAGCCACCAAAAAAAAAAAAAGGTGAAACAGCTTTTCATTGAGATATCTTGGAGGAACTTCAGGAAAAGGTCTGTCATGTGGGTAAAGGTGGAGAATAGCCCAGTGTAGGCAGGAGAGCTGGGAAGCCATTGAGAGGCTTTTAGGCACGGTGCAGCTAAGGCTCTAGTGTAGTTATACCAGCAGTGTGGGTTCCAACCCCTGCTCAGAGAGAAAGTGAGCCCTGGGGAAGCTGCTGTAGCACTGGGCTAGCCTAGCATAGGAAGCAAAGTGGGAACACTTGACAATGCCAGAGAAGAAGGCCAGGGACCAGAACACTGCCTCCCTCCACCCCCACCCCCCCCACAAAAACAAAACAAAACTTGGAACTATGCACCTTATTCCACAGAAACAGAACTCAACTGACAAAATGACCAAAAAATGTCCTATTGATAGCTACTATTCTGATGAGGTGATAAAAGTATCATCTCAGAAGAGGAAAGCAGTGACAAAATACCTACATGTGTTGTATTCTAAGGGGTTGAAGATCTGCTCTCAATTCTAAAAAGACCTTTTGAAAGACCTCAAAAAGGATTTTAAAAACCAATGAAGAGGGGGCAGCTAGGTGGTGTGGTGAATAGAGTACTGGCCCTGGAGTCAGGTGTACCTGAATTCAAATCTGACCTCAGACACTTAATAACTACCTAGCTGTGTGGCCTTGGGCAAACCACTTAACCCCATTGCCTTGCCAAAAAATAAAAAAATAAAAACCCAATGAAGAGACAAAGAAGTAAAATGGAGAAAAGAAATTAGTCATGCTGGAAAAGTATGAAAAATTAACAAAAGAAAATAATAATTTTAAAAATGAAATTGAACAGCTAGAAAATAAAATTAACCAATTGGAAAAGGAAACAGCATGCTAACTAAAGAAAATAAAACCTTAAAAACTAGAATTGGTGGATCAGCTAAGTGGCATAATAGATAGAGCCCCAGTTCTGGAATCAGGAGAAACTGAGTTCAAATCTAGCCTCAGACACTTAATAATTACTTAGTTGTGTGACCATGGACAAGTCATTTAACCCCATTGCCTTGGAAAAAAACAAAAAAAAAAGACTAAAAAATAGAAGAAAATGAAAAGTATATCTTAGGAAAACTGACCAACCTGGAAAATAGATTCATGAGAGACAATTTATGAATATTGGTCTTTGTGAAAGTCATGATCAAAAAAAGAAAAAAGAGCCTGAACAGTATCATGCAAGAATTTGTCTTGGAAAACCATCCTAATCTCTTAGAGTAAGAAAATAAATGAATCCTTGAAAGAATCCATTGATCATCCCCTGAAAGATTCCCAAATAAAAACTCCAAGGAATATTGTAGCTAAATTTCAGAATTCTCAACTAAAGGAGACAGTACTGCAAGCATCAAAATGAAGCTATTTAAATACCAGGGAACCACAATCAGAATTACAGCCGGACAAATCACTTTCAATATCAGAAGACTGGAGGGCCTGGAATATAATATTCCAGAGGGCAAAGAAGCTTGAATTACATCAAAGAATAAACTACCCTGAAAAATTCAACATATTCTTTCAGGGGAAAAGATGATCTTTCAATAAAATAGAGGACTTTCAGACTTAGCTGATAAAATGATTAGAACTGAAAAGAAAATTTGATCTTCAAAGAGTCAAAAGATATATAAATAGATAATCAGAAGGGGAAGGGGTGGGGAATATTCATTAACTCGAGGATTTCTCTTAGGACAATTGAAAGGAACATATTGGGGGCAGCTAGGTGGCCAAGTGGATAAACACCGGCCCTATAGTCAGGAGTACCTGAGTTCAAATCCGGCCTCAGACACTTAATAATTGCCTAGCTGTGTGGCCTTGGGCAAGCCACTTAACCCCATTTGCCTTGCAGAAACCTAAAAAAAACTTTAAAAAAGGAACATATTCAGTCAAAGGATGTGCATATAAATTGAATAGGAAAAGATCAAACTTTTAGTTTTTGAGAGTTATCCTCCTATTGGGTCAGTGGAGGAGAGGGTACTTAAAAGGGGATGTAAATTGACTATAATGGTGTCAAACTCAGCTCTTGAAGGCATTTATATTGGGGCAGTTGGCAAGGATGTTCTTGAAAGGAAGGTATGAGTTTAAATTAATTATGATATAAGAGTTCTTATGATTCTTGAGAACTGTATTTCTATCAGGACAATTTAAAGAAGCATACTTTGACAGAAGGTGTGGGTATAAGACAAGTATAAAAAATAAGACATGAAAAAGAGGATTATATTTGGAGAAGAAGGCATTAGAGGATAAATAATACCACATGATAAGACCCAAAGGACCTATTGAAGTAGAGGGAAAGAAGGGAAGATGAGTAAATTTTGCTTACTACAGATTTGGCTCTAAGACAAAATAACATACATTCCCAACTGGGTTTAGAATATTATCCCACCCTACAGGGAAATGGGGGGGGGGTAGGGGAAAGAAAGGAGAAGGTGTGGCTAATAAAAGGAAAGGGATAAGTAAAAGTAAAGATAAAGTAAAAGGGGAAAGGAAGTGGAAAGGGAAGAGGGCTGGTAGAAGGGAGGGCAGATTGAAAGATGCAGCAGTTAGAAGTAAAACTGGAGAGATGGAATAAGGGGAAAGGAAAGAGAAAAGTACAAAGAGGAGAAAGATAGGAGAGAAATACAAAATTAGTAATCTTAACTGTGACTATGGATGGGATGAACCCTTACATAAAACAGAAGTAGATAGGGACGCCTAGGTGACATAGTGGAAAAAGCACCGGCCCCGGAGTCAGGACTACCTGGGTTCAAATCCAACCTCAGACAATAATAACCTAGCTGTGTGGCCTTGGGCAAGCCATTTAACCCCATTGCCTTGCAAAAAAAACCTAAAAAAAAAGAAGTAGATAGAGTAGATAAAAATCAGAACCCTACAATACGTTGTTTAAAAGAAACATGTTTGAAGCAGAGAGATACACACAGGATAAAGGTAAAAGGCTGGTGAAGAATATATTATACTTCAGTTGAAGTTACAAAAAAAACAGGTGTAGCAATCCTTATCTCAGGCAAAGCAAAAACAAAAAGACACCTAATAAAGCAACATAAGGAAGGAAAAAGACTTTGTAAAAGTTAAGACTAATAGATATATTTGTGAAATTTTGTGAAATTCTCTTTCAATGCCCATCATTTGGGGAATAGCTAAATAAGCTATATTATAAAGTTATGGAGTACTATTGTTCTAGAAGAAATCATGAGTGACTGACTTGAGAAAAACCTGAAAAGACATATATGAACTAATGCTAAGTAAAGTGAGCAGTGTACACATTAACAGTAAAATTGTGATTTGATCAACTGCGACAGAAGCAACTTCTTGCAACAGTTCAGTGATCAAAGACAATGCTGAGAGACCTGTTATCCATATATATCCAAATGTTAACCATATCCAAAGAAGAAATTGTGGATTCTGAATGTAAAGTAAAACATACTATGTTCACTTTTTAAAACTTCTTTAATAAATTACTAATATGGAAATAGGTTCAAAATAGTGGTACATGCATGACCTATAACAAATTGTTTGCTACTATGGAGAGGGAGAAGGGAAAGGAGGATGATAGAAAAAAATTCAAAAGAATGAATTTTGAAAAATATCTTGACATGTATTTGGAAAATAAATTAAAAAAAAAGATTTACCTGAACTGATACTGAGTGAAGTGAACAGAACCAGGAGAGCATTGAACATTTTAACAATATTTTGTGATGAACAATTCTGCTAGACTTAGCCTTCTCAGCAATACAATGATAAAGAATTCTGAAGAACTATAATGGGAAAATGCCATTCTCATCCAGAGAAAGAACTAAGAAATCTGAATGCAAATCAAAGGATGCTAATCAAAGTATGGAAATATGTGTAGCATGATTATACATTCATAACCTTAAAAATGAATCAAACAAATTCAAAAGAATGAAAAAATAGAATAAAATGCAAAATATGTCTAAGGTAAATATAAAATAGAACTGATATGGAAAACAGATCCAAGAGAGACAATTTCAGAGTCATTGGACTACCTGAAAGTCATAATCAAAAGAAAGACTTGGACAGCATCATTCAAGAAATTAACAAGAAAAACTGACCTGAAATCCTGGAAATAGAGGCCAGAATAGGCATTGAAAGACTCTACCAGTCACCTCAAGAAAGAAATCCCAAAATAAAAACTCCAAAGAACTTGTTTTTTTCCCCTGAGGGCAATGGGGGTTTGTCTGTTCTCCAAGGTCACACAACTAGTATCAAGTGTCTGATGTCAAATTTGAACTCAGATCATCCTGACTCCAGGGCCCATGCTATTTCCACTATGCCACCTAGCTGCCACTCCAAGGAACATTATAGCTAAATTACAGGTCAAGGGAAAATATTATCATACTACAAGTGGACAGAAAGAAACAATTCAAATATCAAGAGCCACAATCAGGATTACACAGGACTTAGCAAATGAAATATTAACACACTGAAGGTCATAGAATATTATATTCTGAAAGACAAATTGAGCTAGGACTTTAACCAAGAATCACTTAGCACAACTCCAAAGGAAAATATGGTCATTCAACGAAATAGAAGGATTTCAAGTTTTCCTAAGTAGAAGATCAGAATTGAATAAAAAATTTGATCTCCAATTCAAGATCCAAGAGAAGCCTAAGAAAGATAAAAAAAGAAAAGAAAACATAGAAGCTGAATTAATCAATGAAGTTTACATGGGAAGATGATACTAATAATTATTAATAATTTTACTACTAAGAGTTCATCTAGAAGGAATATATATATATGTGTATATATATATATATATATATATATATATATATATATATATATATATAGACAGAAGGTACAGGTAAGAAGTAAATGTGAGGGAATAACATAAAACATAATTAGGGGATGGCAAAGAGAACACACTTGGTGCAGAACAGAGAAGAGTGAGTTAAATAATTTTACATGAAGTGCCCTGACAACCCTATTACAATGGAGGAAAAGATGGGAGGGTAGACAATGGACATAATTGATCCTTACTCTCATCAGTATTGGCTTAAAAAGAGAATGATATACAAAATCAGTTGAATATAGAAATCTATCTTACCAGACAGCAAAGTAGGAGGGGAAGAAATTTGGTCAAGGGGTGGGGGGAACTGACAAAAGAACAGGCAGACCCAGGAAGGCAGTAAATAGAAACAAATCACTATAAAAGGGAAAAAGTAAAAGGAGAGAGAGGACAAAAAGGAGGACAAATAGGATGGAGGGAAATGCATAGTGATCATAACTGTGAATGTGATTGGAATGAACTCTCCCATAAAACAGAAACAGATTGTGCAGGTAGATCAAAAACAAGAATGCTACAATATGTTGATTATAAGAAACACACTTGAAGCAAAGAGAGACACACAGACTAAAAGTAATCTATTGTGCTTCAGCTGAAGTAAAAAGCAGGGGTAGTAATCCTGAACTCAAGCAAAGAAAAGGCAAAAATAGACCTAATTAAAAAAGATAAAAAAGAAAACTACATCTTGCTAGCAGGTGTGATAGACAATGAAGTAATGACAATGGTTGGTTGGTTCTTGTCCTTCATTATCAAAGAATACCAAAATGACAACACTATGTTTGAGACAAATTACAGTATGTCCTACTGTGGCTGACCAGATTAATATAAGTTTGAAATACTCTACCACAGGTTGGTCACAAATAGTCTATGGGAGCACAGGGGTAGGTACTCTAAACTTATCAATATCATCTTTCCCTTAAGCTGCTTCAATTCTGCCTTTGTCATAGAGTTCAGTACCCTCACTGATGAGGACATGCCATGTGAAGGGTCCTGTGTCAGTGTCTCCCATGCTATATAATCAATTTTAAAGTTCTTCAGTGAGACTTACAGAGTGTCTTGGTATCGTTTCTTCTGCATCCATTATGAGTGCTTGCCCTGTGTGAGTTCTCCTTAAAATAGTTTTTTGGGTTGTTGTTTTTTTTTGGCAAGCTCACATCTGGCCCTCTAACAACATATCCAGTCCATTGTGATTGCACTCTCCATAGTAATGTTGGAATGCTAGGTATTTAGCTGAGAAAGGACTCAGTGTCTGGTATCTTCTCCTGCCAGGTTATCTTCAGAATCTTCCTAAGACAATTTAAATGCAAGTGATTCAGTTTCCTGACATGGCACTGGTAGACTGTCCAGGTTTCACAGGCATATAGCAATGAGGTCAGCACAATGACTATGAAGACCTTCAGTTTGGTAGTCAGTCTAATACCTCTTCTTTCCCACACCTTCTTTTGGAGCCTCCCAAATACTGAACTAGCTCTGACAACGTGAGTGTCAACCTCATTGTCAATGTGTACCTCCTTGGAAAGGACCCTGCCAAGGTTCTTTTCCACAGTATTCAAAACTTCTCCATTTTCTGTAATCAATGGTTCTACATATGGAAGGTGTGATGTTGGCTGATGGAGCAACTGTATTTTCTTGGTATTAATTGTTAGACCAAAATTAGCACAGGCAGCAGAAAATTGATCTATACTTAGTTGCATCTCAGCTCTAGAGGCTACATTGAGTGCACAATCAAATGATCATATACCAACAATTCTTGCACTTTGGGCTTGGCTTGTAACCTGATCAACTTGAAGAATTTGCATATTCATCCTCAATGAAGGCATTTGATAATAAGGCTGAAAACATTATTCTAAAAAGGTATTGAAGCAAGAATATATCCTTGTTTCACTACATTGGTGACTGAGAAATATCAAGAGCACTGTCCACTTTCCTGAACCCAGGCAAGCACAGGGTCATGGAATTGACATACAAAACTTCTCAGGGCAACCAAATTTTGACATAATTTTCCATAAACTCTCATGGTATCAAAGGCCTTGGTCAGATCTACAAATGAAATATACAGACCTCTGTTCTCTTCCTGGCATTTTTCCTGGAGTTGTCAGGCAGCAAATGCCATATCTACTATTCTTTTACCCTTTCTGAAGCCACACTGGTTCTCAGGGAGGTGACCATCTTCCAGGTGAAGAATCAGCCTATTGAGAATAACTCTGACAAGGTGAGGATCTTACCAGCAATGAATAAAAGAGAAATACTCTGTGATTGTCACAGGCCAATCTATTCCCTTTACCTTTATAGAGGTGGATGATAGAGACATCCTTGAATTCTTGGGGGATAACCTCTTTATGTCATATAACCTGGAAAATTTCAGTCAAATTTTGGATAAGCAATGGACCCCTTCCTTGTAGATCTCAGCTGGAACAGAATCAGCACCAGGTGCTTTGTCACTTGAAAGGAGCTCAATGACATTGAAAACCTCTTCTTCAGTTGGAACTTCAGCTGGGGACTGATTGACTTCAACATGAGGCAAATGATCAATGACTTCTGAATTGATTGATGATGGTCTTTTAAGAGCACAATGGAAGTGTTGAGCCCACCTCTCTAGGATCATGACCCTGTTGTCAATCAATGTGGATCCATTAGCACTGAGTAGTTGAGATGTAGCATATATCTTTGATCCATAAATAGTCTTCAGAGCATCATAAAATCATCTTTGGTTTATTAATGTATGCATAAAGTTGAATTTTATCTGCCTTCTTACTGAGTCAAGAGTCCTGCATCTCTCTAAGCTTCAATTGTATTTTACTTTTGAGGGAATTAAATACTGCTTTCTTAGAAATGGATGAACTATCTTGCTGGAAAATGGTGTGGAGTTCTTACTTTTCATTTAGCAGTTTCTATATTTCCTAATCATTTTCATCAAACCAGTCTTTGTGTTTTCAAGTGTTCTGACACAGATGAGCAAATGTAGTGCTGTACACCAGATCTCTGAAAGCTGTCCACTCTTTTTCTGCTCCACTATTGCCAATTGTGTGGTATCAAGTTAGCAACAAATTGCTCTGACTCAGAGAGACACTTGAATCTCTTGACATTAATTCACCTAGTATTCATTTTGCCTTTCTTTGGTAAGCCGTCACTTTGGTTGAATGTGAATTTAGCTTAGAGAGGATGAGTCTGTGATCAAGCTGACATTCTGCACCACACATTATCCTTGTCACTCTCACATTATGTCTATCTCTTCCCCTTACAATCACACAGTCTATTAGATGCATCCAGGAAGTTTTATTGCCTTTAGGTAAACAGAAGTCAGTGTTTGTGATGAGAAGGACATGAGATGCACAAGTCTTCAGTAATATGTGACCATTGTTGTTATACCAAGTGATATAGAATTCAGTTTTTTAAAGAAGTTGTGAGTTATAGGTTTATAACCAGCTAAGAGATATAATGTTAGGAAATGTAAAATAGATAATTTTGATAGTATTAAATTAAAAGGCTTTTTCTTAAACAAATCCAATGCAACCAAAATAGGAAGACAAGCAGGAAGTGACTGAGGCCAATTTTGAACTCAGGTCCCCCTGACTCCAGGGCTGGTGCTCTATCCCCTGCACCACCTAGCTGCCCCCTTCCAAGAATTCCTGATGACAAGAACAGAGTTAAAGAAAATTCTCAATTAAAATTTCAAATACAAGACTTAAGAGAGGTATAAAAAGATAAATAGGACACAGAAATCATATGGATTTGAACATTCCTACATGAAATCATTCTTGTAACTTCCAAAAATTTTGTCAGTTTTAGGGCAGATAGAAGGAATATATTTATACAGAGGGAATGAGTATAAGTTGAATATGATGGAATGATATCTTAAAAAATAAAATTAAGAGGGAACAAAGGAATGTACTGGGAGATGGAAAAATAGATATATAGAATGACAAATTATTTCACATAAAAGAGGTGAAAAAGTGAAAAAGAAGATGGGGGAGGTGAAAGGGAAAGGGAAAAACATTTGAACTTTATTCTCATCAGAAATGAATGAAAGAGAGGCTAAAATGAATACTTGGTTGGTATAGAAATTTATCTTTTCTATAGGAGCAGGAAAAAAAAATAAGCTAAGGAGAGGAGTCCTGATAGAAGAGAGGATAATTTAGGGGAGGCGATAGTCAGAAACAAAACACTTTTGAGAATGGATAAGGTTAAAAGGGAGAAAGAGAAGGATAAACATGGAGAAATAGCATGGAAGTAAATATCTAATAATTATAAACATGGAAAACAATTACAAGCAAATTTCTTTGATAAAGGACTCCTTCCTTAAATATATAGGGAATTGAGTCAAATGTATAAGAACAGAAGTTGTTCACCAACTGATAAATGGTCAAAGGATTTGAAGAGGCAGTTTTAAGACAAAATAATCAAAATTATCCATATTAATATTAAAAATGTTCTTCACTATTGATTGGAGAAATGCAAATTAAAGCAACTTTGAGTGACCATATCACACCACACCACACCTATTAGACTGACTAACATGAAAGAAAAAGGAAAATGACTAATGTTGAAGGGGATGTGGGGACATTGAAACATTAATACTGTCTGACAATTCCAGGAAAAATGCCAGATTAAAAAAAGGGAAAAGATATATATGTACAAAAATCTTTGTAGCAGTTCTTTTTGTGAAGACTTTTATGAATTGATGCAAAGTGAAATGAACAGAACCAAAACAACATATGTGTGTGTGTGTGTGTGTGTGTGTGTGTGTGTGTGTGTGTGTGTGTGTATATATATATATATAAAACAATAGTGATCAACTGTTAATAACTTGGCTATTCTGAACAATACAAAGATCTGGAAAATTCTGAAGGTATCTTGATGAAAAACACTTCAGAGAAATTTTTTTTAAATTTTATTTTTCTTGGGTTTTTTTTCTTTTTTGGTCTATGGTTTCTTTTACAGCATGACTTATGTGGGAACATTATATAATATATATTATAATATATACATATATATTGAGAGAGAGAGAGAGAGAGAGAGAGAGAGAGAGAGAGAATTGCTTGCCTTTTCAATGAGGAGGAAAAGGAGTGAGGGAGAGAATTTGGAACTCAATTTTCAAAAACAAATGTTGAAAATTACCACACATACTATTAGAAAAATACTAAATAAAATTTTTAAAGAAAGTAGTATGCTAAGAATTGAAAATTAGAAAGATAGTCAACAATTGAGGAATGACTAAACACACTGTGGTGTATAGTTTTGATGGAATATTATTGTGCTATTAGAAATGATGAGCATGATGATTTCTGGAAAACCTGGAAAGACTTACATGAGCTGTTGTAAAGTGAAGTGATCAGTACCAAGAAAACGTTGTACACAGTAACAAAAATATCATACAGTTAAGAACTTTGAACAACTTAGCTAGTCTCAGCAATACAATGATGCAAGATGATCCTAAAAGACTAATGATGAAGCATATGATCTTCCTCAAGAGAAAGAATTAAAGTATGCTATTTTCACTTTTTTTTCTTTCAATCCTTTTTCTTTTATTTGGGTCTTTTAAAAATGACTAATATAGAAATGTTTTTACCTGAGTACACATGTATAACCTATAACTAATTGCTTATTTTCTCAGGAAGGGGTAGAGGAAGATGGAAGAGACAATTTGGAGCTCAAAACTTTAAAAAATGGTTTTTACATATAATAGGGGAAATCTTGATGATATAAACATATACTCATGTGTGTATCTGTAGATATGTGTGCTATCTATATATACACAGATACATATATATATATATATATATATATACATTTATATAGAAAGTAAAGTTCAAACTCTCAAGCTCTTAGAATCCTTGATTTACATTAGTACTCAATTCAAGTATCACTTCCTGCAAGTATAACCTTTCCTAACCTTCCATCTATCCTGTATATAGTTGTACTTTCTTATTTAAACATTTCCCCCTCCTCTATCAGAATGTGAGGGCTTGAAGGCAGGAATTGCTTTAATTTCACACAGAGCCAGGAATTTATAATAGTGTATAGTAATGTTTGTGGATTGACTAAGCAATAAAGCCGTGAACAGGTCCAAATAATCTGGAAAGCAATTTGGAATTGTGCTAAAAAAGGATTAAAACAATTCATGCAGTTTGATTCAGCGTTCCAATTGCACACTGTACCTAAGCACAAAATGAGATTAAGACAATGGGGCAGATGACTAAATATAAAAATGAAATAAAAAATGTGTCCTTACTAGATAACAATATCAAGTTTACATGATTATATTTAACAGACTTCTTGGGTCTGTACCCAGTCAAGTACCATCAGAAGCCCAGAGAGTGAACTATATCCCTTTATAGGATTAGTTTATGGAATGCTTCATGTCACCAAAGGTAATTCTAATCTGATTTAGCCAATCAGGGAAGTAGGTATGGTTCTGTTGCCTAATTAGAATCCGAACAGGTTTTGTGTCTCTAATGTAATGGATTACTTATATCTTTGTGTCTCTGTTTTATGTAACCATAACTAGGGGTTGTTCAACAGTTCTGAATTTCTTACTGCACCATTTGACTCAGTCAGATCCTGAGTCCTGAAGTCCTGAGACCCAGGAAGAGAGTGTGACCTCCACTTCAAGCATATAACCCCACAGGTGTGCTAGGTAGCACAGTGGATAGAGCACCAGCCCTGGAGTCAGGAGTACCTGAGTTCAAATGTGACTTCAGACACTTAATAATTACCTAGCTGTGTGGCCTTGGGCAAACCACTTAACCCCATTTGCCTTGCAAAAACCTAAAAAAAAAAAGAATATAACCCCCACAAAGTTAAAGGATGAAAAACAAAGGTCCCATATGCATCACGATATTTGTAGCTGCACTTTTTGTAGCAGCAAAGAATAAGAAACAAAGTAGTTGACAAATGGTTATTATTCACTAAACAAATTGGGTAAATGAATGCAATGGAACATTTATAAATAGTAAAAAATAATTGATGTATTTAAAGAATGGAAATGTGAAACATCAGTGAACTGATGCAAAGTGAAATAAGAACAGCCCAGATAAATAATACATACAATTATAAAACAATGCCAATATAAAGGACAACAATAATAAACCAATCTAAGCTATGATATAATAATGATTAAGCTAAGTCCTCCCAAAATGAGATGAGAATTTATGTTCCTACTTTCTTTGTCAGGATGAAGGAATATGAGTCTGGAGCTCTAAGTACAATTTGAAATTGGCTGCAATGTTGACTAGTTTTCCTGAATGCCTCCTCTTTTTACTCATTTGTTTATTTATGCATTTATTTATTTATTTATTCACTTATTTTTCAGGATAAAGAATGGTTCCCTGGCAGGACGCTATTAGGAAATTAAAATAAGTGGCATAAAAAAGAAGTCAGTAAAAAATAAAAGCTGAACTAAAAAAAAAAAACCCAAAAAACAAAATTCATGTAGGTCCCCGAAGGTTGATGCTGTTCCCCCAACACTGACCTTGCTGAATCAGCAGAAACATGAAACAAATGGAGCACAGGCTTGTGTTCCAAAGGGAGAAGGAAATTAGCAGGTTGAGACTGTCTTTTAATTAAGTATCTCATTAAATTAGCTCAGATAGGGATGAGTAAATACCAGAAGTAATAGATTACTGCCTCCGTGCCAATTTTCTTTTGCGGCGAGCCTGCCCTGAAAGCAAAGTCTGCCTGCATTTGACATTCAGCAGCTCTCTGTTTGCCTCCAGCTCAAACAGTGTTTCGTTTTCTCCCTCACTCTGCCTCCTGCCTCCCCCAAGCTTTTCGCTCGGGTGCCTGGGAAAGGGGGACCACTTCCCCTGCGGTCCTGAGGGGCTTCTGCAAGATCTCGCTGAGTCAGAGCCCCGGGAGCTGGAACCGAGCGGAGTGAGTCACAGCCTGTTCCTGGTTGGCCCAAGGGGAGTCCTGGTCAGACTCCGGGGCCAACAGCACAGCCCGCTGATGGCTGCAGAGACTTGGCAGGAGGACAACTTGCCTGTTAGGAGGCTGAGCCTGGAGAAACCCCATGTCTGGAGAGTTTAGCCATTTAATGGCCCCTTTGCAAATAAAGAAATAGATTGCAACCACTGTTTAAAGTTCCCAGATTATTCCACTTCTCAGTCCTTAAGAAATCACCAAATCGTTGAAGTTGAAAAGATCTTAGTGCCTAGAGTATACAGTGGTATAACTGGAAGAAAACTTTGCCATTAACTAAACCAACCACCATTTTTTATAGGTAAGTTCCAATGAGTTGACATGATTTGTCCAAGGTCACAGAACTAGTTAGTGACAGTCATAAATTAAAAATCAGGTTTTTCTAACTCGCATTCCTTAAAGCAAACCACCTTCCTTAATAGCTTTATCTGTGGAGACTGTAGGATAACCCTTCCCTGGCACCTCTAAGCTGAATTGATCCATCCTTTGTAACCAAGAGTGCTAGCTTGCAGACATAATAAAAATTGGATTTGGAATCCATTACACTGATTCCCATGAAATTTCTGAGGGGTTCCTTAAGCATCATTTTGTTTACATTATTCCCCCTTTGGGTATTTCTTAATTTGTCTCTCAGACAAAATGCAGGAAAATCATGGCTTTTCCTTAAGGGATTGATTAGGACTTTTTGGGAGGGAGAGCTCATATATCCCAACGCCTTTGTACTCCATGGAACCAAAACAAAAAAGTCCTATCCCTTTCCTAGGGACAACCTTCCCCACCACTTTCTCCCTACTACTTGTTGTTCTACCTCCTTCCCCAGTGAAGTATTGGGGGATTCGACTCGAGATACAGCCTAGCTCCATCTCCCCAATACAACTGTACTGGCTTGGGGCTGATTTAACTCTTTGATTCCTTCCCTCAAACTGGATTTCCCCTCTAATTCAGAATTCCTAATTATAACTCTGATTTTGGACTCTAATCCTATCTCACTATTAGTCTAACCTCCATCTTAGCTCAAGCTCTCCGTTTAGCTGCTGTGGTATATAGCAAGGTGATTACCATATCCAATAGCAGAGAATTTGAATTCAAATCATTTTTTTCTTCTGTCTCTCAACCATTGAATGTTCTGTAAGTTTCATCTAAATCTGACATTCAGCAATACCATAAGTTAAAGTACTTGTTTTTGTGTTCCTTACCTTCAAGTCTTATCATTTTCCCCAACCTATACTGGCTTAATATCTCACAGTAGATATAGTGATGAATTTGATCACATTGACCTATACTTGAATCCTGAGCTTAACATGTCCAAGTTGTGCGATCTAGGGCAAGTCCCTTAAGATCGCTGAGACTCAGTTTCATCATCTTAAAAATGGAAATAATAATGATTGAACTATCTAGCACAGTTGGTGTGAGAAATAAAGGAGAAAAAAAAGTGTAGAAAGTTATTTAAAATCTAACATGCTGCACAAGAGGCATTGTAACCTAGGCTCAAACCAAGTCTCTCCTTATTGATGTAGAAGACAATTACCCTTGTGATAAACAGCATTGTGGAGAATTTAAAGAATTTTTCTGCTTTCTGACTTTGGAAAAAAGATATTCAGAGTTTCAGCCTCTCTTCAAAGAAAGATTCCTGAAGGGAAAGAAAGACTCTGGGAAGAATTATCAGTGAAGAGTACCTTTGGTAAGTGCCTAGGCATGATTATTGTTGTTGTTATTATTATTATTATGACTTTTCTCTCTATTTATATCTAGGTTCCAATTAGTAGAAATAATGATCCACTGGGTAGAACCAATTACTGTATTTCACATAATTTTAAGATTGAACAGTGAGAATTCAAATACATGTGACCTCTTTAGGGTATTCATTATGTACACAAATTGGAATCTAGATGCATATATTATGTTTATTAAGAGACCTCTCTTGTTGTGTTGCTCTCCCTGGATTTTTATCCTGTCTCATTCTGTATTCTGGATTAATGTCTATAACATTTAGAAACACTGCAGTTCTGCCTTCTTCTTTCACAATGACAATAGTAATAATAATAATAATAATTTATTTTCCTCTGAAATGTAAGATTTACAAAGTGCTTTCCTCACAGCAACCTTAGAATTCAGATCTAGATGAAATATTAATCAACTAGTTCAAGCCCCTCATTTCTTTTTCTAAAAAGTCGAGTGAATTGTCCCAAGCAACACAGATAGTAAATGATAACGAGGGGGAAAAGCTACATTCTCTGGCTTCAAATTCATTTTCTTGCCATTGAAACATGCTGACTCTTAATCCTCTGATGAGGTAATTAGAAAAAAAAAACTATTCATTTTACAGATGAAGGGTCAGAGACTCAGAGAGTAGTGACTTGATGATAGACAACTAGGAAATGTTGGAACTGGAATTTGAGCAGAGGTTTATTGTTCCATCTATAACATTTTCCCCACAATTCACATGATACCAAGTTAAACTAGTAGTACAATTCTTACCTAGCCAATATATGGCTGTTAATCAATATCACTTAACTAGATGAGGAGATTCCTTTAGAATGGGATGGATCTTGAGAAGGACCTAGAATTATAAACTTGTCTATATTTCAATTGTCTCAGAAAAAAATCCATTTTTGTCTGCTTGAAAATATTTCTATATCCTCAAACAATGATGACTTAGCTCCTACTAGTCCCAGTTCTTCATCAATCTGCACTGTTTGCTAGGCAGTTGAGTTCTTAAGAGATCATATAGACCAAGATCTATCCATTCTTTATTATATTCTTTGCAGGAGAGTTCTGTTGCAGATCTTGACTAAACTTAGCACCTTAAATAACTCAATAACTCATTTTAAAAACTGTGACCTAATGTGATATTAACATCTAAGGTATTTGTAGAAATTGAGAGGTACAAATTTAAGCCAGAAAAGTCAGATGCTTAATCTGATTATTGCCAGAATTCATTTATACTTGAGTATAGTAGTCATTCTCAGAAATATGGGGTGAGAAATAAAATAATGATCCCATACAGTTCCTTCTATTATATCAAACAGTGGTATACTAGAAAGAAAAAAAGAGAAGACCATGGTCTTGTTTTGGCATTCTATACTACTTTGTATTAGATGTGAAACTTTGTATTTCTTTTACTTTAAAGTCTCCTCAAGATCTAAATTCATGAATTTGGTGTATTAGTTTTGAAAGTCATCAGCTATTTTCCTCAGTATCATCCAGCTGGGAGGTATCTTGTCCTAATGGTCAGAAAGCTGGCTTTGAAGTCAGTAGGCTCTGGGTTCAAGTCTTCCCCAGGATATATGGTAGCAGTTTATCCATGGGAAAGTCATTTCACATCTCATTTATCTAGGCAACTTTCTTAAAGATACTGAGACATTTGGTTCAGGCAGTTTTCTTTGCTAGAGGTATCAAAAACTTAGACAACCCGGGGGCAGGTAGGTGGTGCAGTGAATAGAGCACTGGTCCTGGAGTCAGGTGGTCCTGAGTTCAAATATGACCTCAGACACTTACTAATTACCTAGCTGTGTGACCTTGGGCAAGTCACTTAATCCCACAACCTAAAAAGAAACCCATCTTAGACCACCCCAACATTCTTGAATGCAGTCCAGATCAGATTTAAAATGTAATCGAGAAATATTTAATGAAATAAAATATATAATAAATCATAAATAATAAGTCAATGTAAATGAGTCAACACAGCCCACAGGGATCCTTATGTATGGATTAGTGGCCCTCATTTCTTTGTGAGCTTGATATCATAGTTCAAGACGACTGAATTCATAGTACTTGTCTCTATCACCAGGAATACATAATGCAAAATTACTCCTTTTTAATTGAATTTTTCATCAAATTTATTAAAAAATCTCTACCTTTCCCTATGTTTTGCTAAAAAAAAGTCTATTTGCCTTTACCCAGTAAGAGTCAATAGACTCAATGGAGGATCAATCAATGGCTAAGTTAAGTAATATCCCTGTCTACAAGTAAAGATGTACCTAGAGTGGGACAAATTTTGAGAGATCCAGAAATTTAATCTCAATTGCTTATTTTTCAACTGCTTCAGAAAAATTTTTCCATTTTATTGTTGCTTGAAAATACTCGAGATTTTTCTTTTAACTTATTAAAAATGGGCTGTTGAGAAGTTCAGAACAAGAAATGAATCATTTTAAGATAACTTTCCCTCACAGGAGCAGTATTAGTTACAGCCATAGGAAGTTGCTTTACCAGGAAAGACTTAGAACTTTAACATGGAGACTGGCTTTATTCATATACCATAGATGTGATGATGCCAAACAGCCTGGTGACATTTAAGATAGATTGGGATTTTTTTGAGGTGTTTCCTATGTTGATTTCATGATTAGGAATGTCTTTAATTAATTTTTTTCCTTTCTAGAACTAATTGCTCTTCAAGTTGGAAGCCCAAGGCAATGTCTAAAATGAGTTTTTCTTTGTCTCCTGCATGTCATAAGCAATAAACTCCTGACTTCAGACTCTTGCTGATTGAGGCCAGTGAATCCTTGAATCTCCCTATCCCAGGTAATGGTGGAGACTTAAAAATTTAAAAAAAAAAAGGGAATGTACATCAAAAAATGGGTATGTACAGTACAATGGAAAGTATGACAATTAGAGCCAGAGTCAAAGTTGAATCCAACTTATCACTTAGGATCAACCTCATCACTTTTTTTATACCGCAGGGGTCTCTTCTGTATAATGAGGCAAGTAGACGCCCTGATTCCTAAGGTTACTTTCCTAGGAAAATAGCATATGGTAGGAATTGAATAAATGCCAGTTAATTGAACTAAATCATCCAATGTTCCATTCAACTATGTTATTAATGTCATCTAAACCAGTATGGTGTAATGAAAAGGGCAGTGTATTCAGAATCGGAAGACCTGAATTCAAATGTTAACTTCAACATTTTCTATCTAGGTGACCTTGAACAAGTATCTCAGACTCTTTAGACCTCAATTAAGTACAATGAAAGGGTTGGTCTAGATGCTCTTTGGTTCCTTCTACACCTAAATCCTATGATACCAAGAGGCATGTAATTCCCTGAAATCAGAAATATAGTACATTACAGGGCTTACGTTATAATTATCATCAAATGTGGTCAGACCTCATCTCTGAAAGGTGTCATTAAACTATTTCTAAACTTTCTATGATGAGTAAGTGAGCTTCCAAAATGCAGGGGAAGGTGTCAATGAACCAAACTGAACTCTTTTTTTTTAGACCAAATCACATAGGTCTGTGAAAGACTAAGAGGCAAGGTGCCTTATGACAGAAAGATACCTTGAACTGGAGGCAGAAAACCTCCTGCCTCTGCTTTTCATTGCTAGTGTGACTGGGTAAGTCATGTCTTCTCTCTGGGTCTCAATTTCCTCTTTTGTTAAAATGAAAGCATTGGGCTAAATGATTTCTCTACCCTCTTGTAGCTCTAAACTCTTTTCCCCTTTTATCTAAAGTTTTATGATTATCCTTATTAAAAAAAATAAATATCTTGTCCTGTGATATATTCTTAAATGTACCTTCTATTTACAGAGCTAGGTAGTGAGGCAAAGGAAGAATTCTGACACTGTTGCCATTTTATATGACTATTTCTTATTAAACCAAAAAATAGGTTATACAGAAAAACTCTACAGTGTTTGTGGAATGCAATATTTGTGACTGTTTTATTTATTTATCTCATATTCCTTAAATGATGATTACAGAGAGAGGCCAAACTAGTCAGCTCTTTTCACATCCACCTGATTGCCCTGTTCTGATTGGACTTCATCATGCCAAAACCACCTCATCCTGCAAGACCATATCAGATCTAAAACTCTTATCTTTTTGGTCCCCTCTGCTGCTGGGGCTCCTTCTTCCCCCTGGCTAGCAAGATTATAAGGTGAAGAGAAGAGAATCCTTCCCACATCCTCCATTTAAAGAGTATGCCCAGGACATTGGTCTATTTCCCATCTGACTATACTATTTCATCATGGCATCTACCTCTTCCACCCTCACCCTTTCCTACTTTTCAATTTTTATTAGACTGAGATTGAGGGCTCCTTGAAGGCAGGGATTATCTTTTTGTTTACGTTTGTCTCACTTAGTTGCAGCACCTGAAACATAGTGGATGCTTATTAAATATTTATTGACTAAATTCCTTTTGATTTGCAAACCTCTATTACTGAAATTTTCCAAAAACATTCACATTCCTTTCAGAAATGGTGTCAGAGGGAGGAAATAATATTCTGGGGAAATTTTCATTGTTCAGGGCCATATAAATATTAAGGAATAAAGGGAACTCAATGGACTGAGCCCAGACCTTCTCTATTTCCCATGTATTTAACTTCTTTGTATTTTTATGTATTCACTTTATACTGATCACACACACACACAAACACACACATATGTTTATAGATGGTCTCCCTTGGAACCAGGGATTTTTTTTCCTTCTTTGTACTTGTATCCCCATTATCTACAGTGTCAAGCACCTAGCAAGTATTTTTTTAAAAATCTTTCTTAATTGGTTGTTGTGTCCTGTAATTTTTTTCTTTTGATTGGATTTGTAATTTAATTAGTATAGGGAACTTTTTTTGAGACTACCTTAACCAAGAAAAAAAACAGTGCATTATTTGAAACTTCAGAGGCTTAAATCAGGGATTCTTAATTCAGAGTCCCTAGTAGGGGAAGGGGGAATTTGAATGGGGAAAAAAATTCACTTTTTTATTTTTACTAACATCACTGAACCTTAGTTTTCCCCATAATTCATTTTGTGCATTTAAAAACATCAGTCTGAGAAAGGACCTGTTGGTTTCATCAGATTGTCAAAGGGGTCCATTTAGGAATGGGGAATCTTTTTTCTACAAGGATCATTTGGATATTTATAGCATCATTCATGGGCCAAACAAAATTATCAACTTAAAAATTAGTATGCTATATTTGATCAAACATTTAATTTACACCCCAAAAGCTGCTTAGATTTATTGTTTTGAGTCCCACCTTTGGTTACCTTGGCAGCATGAGACCAAATTATTTTGAAGGCAGTATATGGCTGTGAGATGAACATTTCATCCAAACATCACACATGCAAACCACGCACACACACACACACACACACACACACACACACTCACTCACTCACTCACTCACACAGACACACAAAGATTAAGAAGGTTGCCTGAGAGAACCGAGAGGTTAAGTCCATTACTCTGTGTCACACAACCAACATGTGTCAGAAGTGGGACTTGGACTCACCTCTGACTAATGTCTCTATTACCCCTCAAGACTTCTTCAAGAATCTTCTTCAGTTAGTGTTAGGAACCATTGTGTATGGGAACATTGTAAATTATGTTCACCTGGTGTCCTTGTACAGCAGGCTTATTTTACTAAGTGCCATGGGAGTGGGAGGAATTAGAGACTGGAAAAGTATTTAAGCACTGATGTTTTGGTAAATAAATGCATCACTTGGAGCACTTGAAGATCTTGATGGAGTACTTGTCTCCTTTGTCATCCTTGTCTTCCACCCCTCTAAAGTTTGCCTGGGGAAGATTGAGGGAGTCCAGAAGTGGGACTCAACATAAGAATCTGGAAAAAGGACTCAACAAGTTAGAACATTTTGCATTTACCAAATCACAGCATATCAGAACTTCAGACCTGATAATGGTCTGAGAACCCATTTCTTTGTCTTATTCCTGAATTCAAAAGTATCCTTATGACCTAACTCATAGTTTGTTAGTTTGCATAGGTTTTATTAAAGGTTATGTCAAGATAATGGGAAACTAGTAGTTTTTCTTTTGCTGTCCCTAAGGAGTCCTAGTCATAGTCAAAGATTACTTTGCATAGTTTGTTGACTCCAAGAATTCTTCAGTCTTTGGGGATATACTATGCTAGGAGCTTACCTAGATTGAGACTTCTGTTGGAACTAAGGAAACCTAACTGGGGTTTAGGTTTTAAAATAGGGTCTCTAGAAAACTATTAATTAACTCAATCTCTCTTTATACTCAGTTTGAAGTATTGGTTTTATCCTTGATTCTTTCCTCTCCTTTATCTCCCATCCAGAGAGTTCGGGTCCTTTGCCTAGCATTCATGACCCTTCTACAGTCAATGTTTCTGACCTTATCATGTATCACACTCCAAACTACACGCTTCCTGATTGGTGAGTTCTGCCTTCTCTTGCATCTGTGGCTTTACTTGCCCTCTTTCCTGACCCCAAAATGTCTTTTCTCTCCCTTTCTACTTGGTAAAATTCTTCCTTTCCTTTAAAGTACAGCTATTTTATAGATTTTTTCCTGATTTAACATTTATATAAGGGTATTCACAAACAATTTTTTTAAAGTACAATATGCAAAGTAGTTAAATATAAGGAAATATGAGAGATAGTTCATCAGCAGTTGAGAGGAAAGGTTGATTGTATAAGGCAATGCTTTAACTGAGTCTCAAAGGGAAAGCAAGGGAACAGGGAAGAAATGAGTGCACTCCAGGAATGAGACTAGCCAGTTCAAAGACATTAAATATGGGAGTTGTAGGGGTGTGTATAAGGAATTAAAAAATAGTTTGAATGCATCTTGAACTTAATGAAACTGAAAAAATAAGTTGGAATCATTTTTAAGGACTTTTAAATGATCAAATCTGATTCCAAAAGAGTAATAAAGAATTTTTTCTACTTCTTGACAAGGAATAAGGAACACATTTTTAGACATGAAATCCCCAACATGGGAATTTATTTTGCTTGACTATGCTTATATAATACTGGGTTTCCACATTTTTTTTCTTTCTGTTCAGTTCATGGGGAAAGGTAGAATTGGGGAAAAAAATAAATGCTTGAAAAAAATATTTTAACACTAAGAAGTGAAGGCAACTCTAAAAGAAAATAAACATACACAGTATAACTATGCAAATAAAACATTTTTTCCCAATAAAGTTCAGAGAAAATTCAATTGTAAAACTGATTGCCTATTTAAGTTAAATGACAAAGTCATTATTTTAACAAATGATTACAAAAGTATACAGTTGAGTATACTATTGATCATAAACATTTTTTGAATCCTTGGGAAGTATACTCTGAGTTTAAAATAGTATCAGTAGGATAAAACAATATTTGTCACTAAGATTTGAAACTTTAAAAAGCCAAACAGGCATATATCATGGTTGGGGGGAAACAATAGAAAACTATTAGTATTGAATGGGGGCAGGGGGTCACATGGTTATAGATACACATAAGAAAATCACTTAGTCTGCAGCTGAACAAGAGTAGTGAGAAACATGAGGCAGGGAGAACAGGCAATTGCAATAAACTAGGTGAGAGTTGAAAAGGGACTGAACTAAGAAGTTTTGAACAGAGAAAATATGTTAGATGAGAGAGATATTTATGAGGATAGAAACAGCAAGATTTGTGACTACTAGGACATGTTGAAGGACAGAATATAAGGGATCACAGATAGTGACAACATTATAAATGGGGGAGGCAGGAAGAATGTCAATGATACCTTTGATAGAATTAGGTAAGTTTAGAAGAAAGGATGGTTTGGGGCAAAAATAATGAGTTTGATTTTAAATATATTGAGTTTGAGATGTCTTTGAGACAATTAATTGAATTTCCAATAAGAAATTCACCATGTGGGACTAAAACTGAGGGAAGAGATAGATCTGGAAGTCATTTGCTTAGGAAATAATTAAAATTATGAAACTGGGACTTCCATCCAAGACAGTAGAGAGAATGCAGGCACTGTTTTAAGCTCTCCTGGCTTTCCGTCAGAACCTATATGAACCAAGCCTCTCAAAAGATTTTTGGATCCAAGGAAGAACAAAGGGGAACATCTTCCAGCAAGGTTTGTCATGGGGAAATGTGGGTGTGCCGAGCGCAGAAAGAAGTAAAGACCCAGGGCAGGGGCTGCAGAGTGAAGCTCAGAGACCAACATGAGAATCATGGCAGAAGTCATTGCAGTGGTGAGTGGGATGGGGAGATCACCAGACACTCAACTGGTCAGCTTGGCTGGTCTGGGAGACCCAGGCCACAAGTCCTGGTGTTTCTAGTAAAGCCCTCCCCTCCCCTCTCACCATTATTCTATGGGAGGGTCTGACTTTCTCCAACACAAACACAGAAACAGCTCCAGGTGTTTGCATCTTGCCCCAAAGCTCAGATGTGGGAGACAGATCTTCTCCAATACTGATTACCCAGAGAGATCCTATGGCTTTTCTATCCCTGATGGTCTAGCTCAGATTGTGTGAGGGACAGCCCAGATCCAGCCCTGAACTTGGGAGTGAGCTTCTGAAACCGCCAACACAGACAATTCAGAGAAAGCTTCTGGTTCCTTACTGGAGGGTCCACTGAGTAACCTGCAAGAGTTCCTAAATCCAATGTGGACAAAGACTCTAGGGTTCTCAACACTGAAGGTCTGTGAACCAGCTCCTCCCCAACACAAGATATTAGGGAAAAGCTAACATCCCAGCAAAAATCAGAATCTATTGAATGTTACCTTGGAGATAACAATACTAGCTCAGAAAAAGAAGACAGAAGGCATTTTTTTATGCAAAGTTTCAGAGGACAATATAAATTGATCTCCAGTCCAGAAAGATTTCTTAGAAGAGATCAGAAAGGAGTTTAAAAATCAAATGGAAAAATTGGGGGGAAAAACACAGGAGAGAATCAACACTATGCAAGAGAAAATTATCATCTTAGAACAAAAAATGACAAGAAAATAAATCCTTTAAAATATAATAGGACAAATAGAAAAAGACAATGATTCTCTTAAAAACACAATTGAGCAAATGGAAAAGCATAACAACTCCTTCAAAAATAGAATTGACCAACTGGAAAAGGAGATGCACAAGGTAAATAAGAAGGCTCTTCTCTAAAAAAATTGGAATTGGTGGTAACTAATTACTTCATGAGACACTAAGAATCTGTTGAATAAAATGAAAAACAGAGGAAAATGTAAAATACCTCATTGGTAAAACAACTGACCTGGAAAATAAATCTAGGAGAGACAATTTAAGAATCATAGGATTACCTGAAACCTTGAACCAAAAAAAAAGCTGGGACTCCATACTTCAGGATATAGTTAAGGAAAACTGACTTTATAACCTGGAACCAGAGGTCAAAATAATCATTGAAAGAATATATTGATCGCCTCTTGAAAGGGATCCCAAAATGAAAACACCAAGGAATATTGTGACCAAACCCCAGAATTAACAGTTCAAGTTGAAAATCCTGCAAACAACCAGAAAGAAACAATTCAAATAACAAGTTGCTACAGTCAGGATTACACAGGACCTGGTTGCATAAGCATGAAAGGATGGAAGGGTCTAGAATATGCTATTCTGGAGATCAAGGAAGTTTGGATTACAACCAAGAATCCACTATTCAGTAAACTGAAGTTTATCTTTCAGGGAAACAGATGCACGTTTAGCAAAATAGGTAACTTTCACTCTTTCCTGATAGAAAGACCAGAGCTAAACAGAAAATCTGATCTTCAAACAGGAGACTCAAGTGACACATGAAAAGGTACATAAGAGAAAAAGATAAAAATAAACTGTTATCCAATAAGATTACACTGGCTATATCCTCACCTAGGAGAAAGATCATAAGTCTTCAGAACTGGAATTATATTAGAGGGACTATAGCTTGGGCTGAAGGGATTGATATTCATGGTATGTCCATGACTTTGATGGAATGATTTAAATCTATCTATCTATCTATCTATCTATCTATCTATCTATATCTATCTATATCTTATCCTTCCCTCCCCAGGTTTTTGCTTCTGAATACTACTTCCCTCAATGTGTTTACTGTCTATCTATCTATCTATCTATCTATCATCTATCTATCTATCTATCTATCTATCTATCTATCTATCTATCCATCTATCCATCTATCCATCTATCCATACATATATTTCCCTAAATAGAGGGGACAGAAAAGAGTTAGGAAGAAGGGGAATGTTTAATGGAGTAAATTACATTACATGAAAAGGTGCAAAGAACCTATTTCAATTGAGGGGAAGAAGGGAGGAGGTGAGGACTTCCTGAATCTTAATCTCATCATATTTGGCTCAAAAAGGGATTAATTTATCTTACCTTGCCAGTATTAGGTGGGGGAAGAAAGAAGGGACTGATAGAAGGGAGGGAAGAAAGACAATAGAAGGGAGGTAAGAAAAAAGGGGAAAGGGAAAGGATAAAGAAAAGGGAGGGAGGTGAATAGAAGGGAGTAAACACATTGAGGGAAGTAGTATTCAGAAGCAAAAAACTGGGGAGGGAAGAATAAGGTGAAAGAAGGGGGAAAATTGCAAATGGAGAGATGATAGAATGAAGGGCAATAAAGAGTTAGTAATTATAACTTTGAATGTGAGTGGGATGAACTCTTCCACAAAACAGAAGCAGATAACAGTGTGGATTAAAAACCAGAATCCCACAATATGAAGCATTTGAAGCAGAGGGATACATACAGAAGAAAGGTAAAAGACTGGAGCAGAATATAGTATGCTTCAGCTGAAGTGAAAAGAGCAGGGATAGTAATACTTATTTCAGACAAAGCAGTTGCAAAAATAGATCTCATTAAAAGAGATAAGGAAGAACACAATGTCTTCCTAAAAAGGTTCCATAGACAATGAAAATATTAAATATATATACATATATTTTTATATATGCATACATATACATATACACACATATACATATACATATACATATACATATACATATACATATACATATACATATACATATACATATACATATACATATACATATATATGCACCAAGCAGTATAGCATCCAATTTCTTAGAGGAGGAGTTGAATGAGTTACAGAAAGACATAGATAGCACAATTCTACTGTGGGAGAACCTCAACCTCCCACTCTCAGGATTGGATAGGTCTAACCATAAAATAAATAAGAAGGAAATTAAGAAGGAGAATAGAATTTTAGAAAACTTAGATAAGATAGGCCTCTGGAAATTGAATGAGGATAGAAATGAATATGCTTTTCTTTCCCCTACAGTACAAAGCACCTACACAAAAATTGACCATGTATTAGGGCATAAAAAAACTCATATTCAGAAAGGCAGAAATATTGAATTAATCCTTCTCAGACCGTGATGCATTAAAAATCACATGCAATAAATGGTTATGGAGAGATAGACCTAAAACTAATTGGAAACTGAATAACTCAGTTTTAAAGAATGAGTGAATCAAACAATAAATCTTGAAAAGAAGTAATGATTTCATCCAAGGCAATGACAATAATGAGACAATTTACCAAAACTTAGGGGACACAGACAAAGCAATTATTAGAAGATATATCCCTAAATGCTTACATAAATAAAAAAGAGAAAGAGGAGATCAGTGAACTGAACATACAACCAAAAATGATTAGAGAAGGAACAAGTTAAAATCCTCAATTAAATACCAAATTAGAAATTCTGAAACTTAAAGGTGAAATTAATAAAATCAAAAGCAAGAAAATCATTGAATAAATAAAACCAAGAGTTGGTTTTTTGAAAGAAATCAATAAAATATATAAAACTTTGCTTAATTTTATTCAAAAAAGAAAGAAGAAAACCAAATTACTAGCATCAAAAATGAAAAAAAGGTAAATTCACCAACAATAAGGAGGCAGTTAAATTAACAATTCGAACTATTTTGCCAAACTGCATGCCAATAAATTTGGTAATTTAAGTGAAATGGATGAATCTTTATAAAAATATAAATTACCCAGGTTAAAAGAAGAGGAAATTAAATATTTAATTAACCTTATCTCAGAAAAAGAAATTCACCAAGCCATCAGTGAACTCCCTAAGAAAAACATCTCCAGGACCAGATGGATTCACAAGTAAATTCTATCAAACATTAAAGGAACAATTGGTTCTAATTCTACATAAACTATTTGAACAAATAGAAGAAGGAACTCTACCAAATTCCTTCTATAATTCCAATATGATGCTGATTCTTAAACCAGGAAGAGTCAAAAAGAGAAAGAAAATTATAGGCCAATTTCCCTCATGAATATGTATGCAAAAATTTTTGGTGATCACAGCAAATTATCACTAGGATAATACATTATAATCAAGTAGGATTGGGGCAGCTAGCTGACACAATGGATAGAGCACCAGCCCTGGAGTCAGGAATAGCTGAGTTTAAATCTGACCTCAGAAGCTTAATAATTACCTAGCTGTGTGGCCTTGGGCAAGTCACTTAACCCCACTGCCTTGCAAAAAAAATCAAAAAAGTAAAAAGAAATAAAGCAGAATTAATAGCAGGAATGTAGGGTTGGATCAATATTAGGAAAACTATCAGTATAATTTATCAGATCAATAACAAACCTCACAGAAATCATAATTATCTCAGTATTTTCTGAAAAAGCTTTTGACAAAGCATCCATTTCTACTAAAAACATTAGAAAGTACAAGAATAAATGAGTTAGTCCTTAAAATGATAAATAGTATCTATCTGAAAGTCATCAAAAATCATTATATTCAATTGATATAAGCTAGAAGCATTCACAATAAGATCAAGGGTAAAACAAAGATGCCTGTTATCACCACTATTATTCAATATTGTATTGGAAATGTTAGCTTTAGCAATAAGAGAAGAACAATTGAAGGAATTAGAATAAGAATTAGAATTGGTAATGAAGAAATAAAACTCTCACTCTTTGAAGAAGATATGATGGCATACTAAAGGGTCCTAGAAAATCATCTAAAAATTACTGGAAACAATTAGTAACTTTACCAAAGTCACAGGATTTAAAATAAACCCACACAAATCTTTAGCATTTGTATATATTACTAACAAGCTACAATAACAACAGATAGAAAGAGATATCCCATTTAAAATAACTTCAGATGACATAAAATACTTGGAAGTCTACCTGCCAAGACTGACTCATAAACTATGAAAACAATCATAAAACACTTTTCATAAAAATAAAATCAGATCTAAATAACAGGGCAAATATTAATTGCTCTTGGGTAGGCCAAGCTAATATAATAAAAATGACAATTCTACTTAAATTAAATTATTTATTTAGAGCCATATCAAAATTCCAAAAAATTACTTTAGTGAGTAGAAAAATAATAACTGAATTCATCTGGAGTAAAAAAAAAAGGTCAAGAATATCAAGGGAATTAATAAAAAAAAATACAAAGGAAGGCAGCCTAGTCATGCCTGATCTAAAATTATATTATAAAGCATCAGTCATCAAAACTGTCTGGTACTGGCTAAGAAATAGAGTGGTGGAATAGATTAGGTGCAAAAGAGACTGCAGTAAATGACTATAGTTATTTACTGTTTGATAAACCCAAAGATTCCAGTTTCTGGGATAAGAACTTACCCTTTAATACAAACTGCTAGTAAAACTGGAAGATAGTATGGCAGAAACTAGGAATAGATCAACATCTTACACCCTATACCAAGATAAGGTCAAAATAGGTGAAGGATTTGGACATAAAAGATAATATTATAAGTCAATTAGGAGAACAAGCAATAGTTTACCTGTCAGATATATGGAAAGGGGAGCAGTTTAGGACCAAAATTGAGATGGATAACATTATAAAAATATTAAATTAAAATAATTTTGCACAAACAAAACCATTGCAAACAAGATTAAAAAGAATGTAGTAAATTGGGAAACAATTTTTACAACTAGTTTTTCTAACAAAGGACTCATTTCTGAGTCAAGTTTATAAAAAAATAAAATCAATAAAGTAATAAATATGAGGATTAAGGAAATATCACATTTGGAAATTAAAAATCATCAATCATTTTGATGAGTGGTTTCAGTAGAGTAATGCAAAAGTTGTAAGAGTGAGAAAAGAGGAAGTAAAAGAAGCTAGACAACTTTTTCAAAGGTGATTTGATGACATTATCCTTTCTAGTCATATTGACTAATCTGAGATGTGTGAGGTGGTACCTCAGAGTTGCTTTAAATTTGCATTCTCTAAACAATAATTATTTAGAGCAATTTTTTTCATATGATTGTAGATAGCTTTGATTTCTTCATCTGAAAATTGCCTTTGCATATCCTTTGATCATTTTTCAGTTGGGGAATGATTGTTTTTTGATGAGGAAAAAAGTGGAGATATAGGACAAGAGCTTGAGGGGACAATGAGGGATTTGGAACATCCTTAAAAATAGGAATGCTTGCAGGCCATCGATACAAAAGAGAAAGGTTGAATAGAGAGAATGAAGACAACTGAGGTTGCAGTGTATTGCAGAAGGTAGGAGAGATTGGGATTAAGGATTTGGTCTCATTTCAAAGAACCAGGAAAACTTTGAAGAGTTGGGAGATGATGTCAAGGAATTTTGAGATAAAGAGGAAAAAGTATGCTCAATAATATGAAGAAAACCTGAGTTTTCACAGGAAGAAAAAGATGAAATCCTTAATTGAGAGAGAGGGAAGGGGAAAGGTGTAAAGACTTGAGGGTGGAAGAAAAGATTTGGAATAATTTTTGTGGGAAAAGATAGGGAATAAAATATGGACTACCTTACTCAAGTGAGGATTCATTTGAATTTGAATAATGTGAATTTATAATGGAATCAGCACAATTATGTAATTTCCCCTATGTTCAGAAACTGGTGAGTCTGAGTGGTAACAGTGACTAGTTGGAAAAATCTAGCTTTTAGATTTGACAATAGATGAGTGATGACAGGACAAGAGGGCAAGGAATTCAAGATCAGAGGAGAAGGTAGAGTAGAAATCATTTAAAATTTAGCCTGGGAAGTGACAGCCAAACAGGGTTACTAAGTGATGTTAGGTCACGCTGTGGCAAGTGGTTCCAGGAAACCAAGGTATATGATTTGGATGGTTTTAGATGATTCTTGATAGAGAGAACTTTGCTAAGAATTTGGCAATTCTCTTTCAGAAAGGTCATAATGCTAACTCTACCACCATATAAAGGATGCATGGGTAGGGGATACTCTAACCCCAATTGCCGATTTCAGCTACAAGAAGCCTGCCCAGCTTCTTTACAGTGAGGAATGCATATGTAATTTAAGAATTAGAGGTGTCTACCCAAAGGCATAAAACTTACCGCTGGAATTTTAGGTATCAACAAAGAGTTGAGGGGTAGATAAGTGCAGGGATTAGGAAAACTCTGACCCAGTTACAAAATCCAAACCATTACTTTATTTCAAAAATATAAAATCATTCTTGTCTCTCAAGAGTACAAAAATGAGTAGCTGCTAAATGTAGTTTCTCAATCCCTAAACTAAAAATATAGTTAATGATAGTGTATGTATATCTTTTAAAATAATTTCAAGAAAGTAACTAGTGCATTAGGCTAGTCCTAATGAGTTTTGGTTTGGATTCACTTAGATATAGTGTAATTAGTAGAAAATTTTGGAATAGAGAACCTGATTTCAGTTCCTGGCTTTACTGCACATTAGCTTCCTCAAATAAGTCACTCTACCAATATGGAGGAAGATGTTTTTCTTTTTCCAATGTGAGAGAGAAGAGAGAGAAATTCAACATTCCCAAAGATTCTTTTCATCTCTAAATCTGGCAAATTAATTACTTAATTAAATTAATTTTCTTTGTGCCATTGAGCTCTCCCTTTGGATGTCAGCTTTCTTTTCTATAAAAAGATGTTGGGTTGGATGATTTCTAAGATCTAAAATTCAATTCTAAAATCATGTGCTTCTTCGATGAGAGAGAGATATATAAATCTAAATGTATTTTACTAAGTTTCATCTCTAAACAGCACTAACTTGAGACAAAGGGTTACCAAACATTTTATCTATGGACTAGGCTAGAAGTGAGAACTTCCCATGGCAATATAAAAAAAAGAGAGAGAGGGTCAGAAATCTTTGGTTCACACTTTCTTGACTTCTGTGTTGTCATCATGTTGGTTTTGAAGGTGGAACCTGATGCTAAGATGGAAGCTCCACCTTTGAAGACAAAACCTTAAAATCATTTCCATTGAAGTGGGCATGTTGGTTTGTAAGTCAAATTTTTCAATTTTTCAAACATCAAATTTTGTCCTCGTAGAGTGGCCAGATGCTTGGAATTATATCTAGATTATGCTAACTGGGGCACAAAGCAGTGGCTTAGGCCTTTGAATATCTAGTTATAATCCTATCTTTCCTATTAGTTTATGATTTTGGACACCTCTCAGAACATGAGTTTCCTCCTATGCAATATGGGGATTATAAATACCTGACCTAGACAGGGCTTTAGGGAGGATCAAATGAGAAAATTACATTGTGTAAATGTCAGGTAATGAAGATAGATGAGATGAAAGGAAAGATTTCTTGACATCTTCTTAAGAACCCTCATCTTCTTCCTTACCCTCATTCTTGTCCTCATTAACTTTCCCTTCTTTTTTCTTTTTCCTTCTCCTTTTTCTCCTTTCCCTTCTCCTTCCTCCTTCTCCCTTCTCCCTTTATTTTTCCTCCTCTTCCTTCTCATTTCTTTTTTCTTTTCTTTCTAGTTTCCTTTACTTCTTTTCTATCTCTTTGGTTAAGCATTCCTTTACCTCTTCATTCACAAAATATCCCCACGAAAATATATTCATAGGATAAGCCAGAGTGATTTCTTTCTTACCTTATAACCTGCATCTTATAAAAGTAGATATTTAATAAATACTTAGTGAACAAATCAGTTACCTCCTTAAGTTTCACTTGAAAACAGATTTGAAGTGAAAATCTATCAAAATTAAATCTGTTTTTTCATATCTTCTTTCTCTTGAAACCTCTACAGGGACCCCTTTATCACCCCCTTCCATATCTGTCTTTCTATTTCTTTCATCTTCCTGAAATCAGATCACTTTTGTTATTTATCATTTGGTGGACATATCTGTAAGAGATAAGCTGCAATATAATAAAAAAAATTTGTTCCAAATTTTCAGAGCAGCCATAAACAAAGGACACATATGCAAACTCACTTGGCACTACTGATCACAGAACTGCAGACCCCAAAATTAGAGTAAGAAAAGACCAAAGAGACCATTTAGTGCACCTCATGCATGAATAGGTAGTCATACATGAAATGAATGACAAATACATGTCACCCATGTCTAGAGGGAGAACCCACTCACCCCTATTAAAGTAGACTCATTCTACTCTTAGATTGCTTTAAATGTTGGGATTGTCCTAACATTCAAGTGTCTATCAATCTCTTTGGAACATGGTCCTAGTTCTACCCTCTGAGGCTTCTTCTGTATGAAATCTTAAAATACTTGAAGGCAACTATGCTTTCCCACCTCCTACTTTGAGTCTTCCATTTCTCAGCTTTCATCTTGCAAATATCTTTCTTAAATTATTTTACTCACAACTGAACACAACATGCCATGTGATTATGACAAGAGTACAATGGGACCATCAATTACCTAATCCTGGAATGCATATTACTCAAATACATATATATATATATATATATATATATATATATATACACATCTACATATATATATATATATAAATGTGTTTATATATAAACACATAAATGTGTTTATATATACACATAAATGTATATATATATATATATATACACTTACATACATACATACATAAAGAATCATCTTCCTGAATTAAATTTGACCTCAGACATTTACTGACTGTGTAATCCTGGCAAGTGTCACTTAATTTTATTTGCCTCAGTTTCCACATCTATAAATAGCTGGAAAAGGAAATGACAAGTCATAACAGTGTCTCTGACAAGAAAAGCCGAAACAGGGTCATGAAGAGTCAAACAAGACTAAAAAATAATGAATAGCAAAATCTAAACACAGATAAATATGTGTGTGTATGTGTGTGTGTGTGTTCATGTGTATAAATGCAGCTATGGTCATCTTTACTTTTTTGACTACTGTTGACTAATACTGAGCTCCAAACCCCACACCATTTTCCCCCTCAAAATGTTATCTGGTCAAATCTATTCCCATCTTGTCCTTATAAAGTTGATTCATAAGATAATTCACTCCTTGGACTAGTTCAGAGGATCACAGAATGTCAGAACTGGAAAGAAAACACAATTATTAATCATTTCCGATGTGTCAAGCATTGTTCTGGGGATAAAAATACAACAGTGAAATAGTCCCTGACCTATATAATATTTTAAAAAATTATAATGGGTGAGGTAACTTATATAGAAGAGTATAGCTCCAAGATGGGTGGGGTGAGAAGAGGTGACTAGATGTCCTTAAGAGTACAACTTCAGAACTGATGACAAGGTTTATGGTACACAAGATGGTATATAAGAGTAAGGGTAAAAAGCCTGAAATAAGAGATCATATTATGAAACAAATGGCAAGGCCTAGAATGAATTTTGGAGATAATTTACACTTATTTTCTCATGTTACTGAGAAAGAAATTAAATCCTAGAGAAGGGAAGTAGTTTTTCCAAGCTATCATAAGCAGAAAAGGGAAGAAGTAGTATTGGAAATAGCTGGTAAAGGATATTTAACATTTTGGAGAGAATTTTTATGAGTGATGGGTAATGACATTCCATTATTTGAAGGGCCATCACTTGAAAAATAAATTCATCTTGGTCTTTTTAGATACAACAAGGAGTAATCCCAAAGTGAAATGGAATTCACTAGTCAGGAGCATCTTTGAGACAAGGAAGAATGACCACTTGTCCATAACCTGCAAGGCAGAGTCTTATTCATTTAAGGATAGGATTTGGACAATCCTTTACAACTATAACTTTGCAATTATGTGAGCCAAGATTTCTAAATTGATTCATACTCTCAAGTCCTTTTTCCTTATGCTATATCACCTCTCATATTCCCTCCTGGACACGGGAAAGATCTTTTTGAAACATCGTGAAATAGGATACCATTTCTCAAGTAGCTCTAAGAAACAGACCCGATTCTTCCTCTGTTCTAACCTGTTATTTTTTTACTGTCCCTCCTCTTCTCCTACCCTCTAATTCTCTTGAATCATTGATAGTGAAGGTCAGAATCATCCTGTACAAACATCTAGTCACTTCTTCTCATGCCCATCCATCTTGGAGCTATACTCTTCTATATGTTACTTCCCCCATTATAATTTTTTAAAACATTATATAGGTCAGGGACTATTTCAGGGACTGAAAGTTCAACTAACTTCTAAAGACCAAATTTCAGCATCCTTCCTCTCCAAACCTTTTTCCAAAATTACTTTAAAAAGATAAAAATGTCCAATGTTGTTGATTTGAGCTGCATTTCCTTGGCTAAATTGTTATGTCTCCATTAATTCTTTTGTTCTTAACCAGATATTTTTTTATTTAACCAATGACACATTGTCCCAATTGAAGGTTATTACTTTTTATTAGAATCTTTTGTTCCCCAAGAATTTTGTAGAGTGTGAAACACTGTAGATAAGCTTGAAGATAAGAAAGGGGCATGTGGACTAGCTGAGTAGAGATGGGTAAATTAAGTCCCAAGGAGTAAATCTAGAAAGAGGTTTCCAGTGGGATATCACAGAATAGAAATCGTCTCAGAATGGGCATCAAGGGACTTAGGTTTGAATTTTGATTGCCTATTACTATCTTTGTGAATTTGGTCAAATGTCTTAAGTTAATCAGGTGCAGTTTTGATTAGACTAAATGATCTTCAGGATCATTTATCAACCATTTGAAAATGCAGAGAACATATTTAACAATTTTTCAGGTGACCAGAAGTTAGAAGGAATGAGAAATAAGTTGTATGGCATAATCAAGACTGCCAGAGGATTTTTTTAAACAGGCTCAAACAAAGAAACTACAAATATGAAGTTTAAACTTAACAGTTAAAAAGAAATGCCAAATCTCTATTTAGATATGACTATTCTAGGCACTATCCATATATAACTCTATTTATAGAGCACCAGTATATATACAATGACTTGAAATTTAACAGACATTTTAAAATCTTATAAGATGGCTCATAAAATCAATTTTGCATATCTAAGATGGTTGAGTCATTGAAGTTTGAAGTTTTTGATTGAAGTTTTCCTAAAAAAATACCTTGGTACCTGAGTAGACTGAAAGTTCAATATCAGTAGGGTAACATGGCAACCCCAAAAGGAAACTGATATGAGGATTCAATAAGAAGAAGAGAGACAGAGGCAGTTTAGTGGCACAACTAATGGAGTGCTGGGCTTAAAATCAAGAAGACTTGAGAGGAGGTAGGAGGGATGAGGCAGATTTCAGCTTGATACTTAGAAACAAAACAAAAGCATCCTTCCTGAGGTGTACAAGAGTGGATTGAACGCCTTGAGAGGCAGCAAGTTTCCCCACACCTTATATTCTGCAAAGATTTGATAACGAATTGCTGGGAATGTTTGTTGAAGTGTAAATTGTAACTAGATAATGTCTTCTTGTTCAGTTTTGTTCAACTCTTTGTGACCCCACTGAGGTTTTCTTGGCAGATATTGAAGTAGTTTTCCATTTCCTTCTCCAGTTCATTTTACAGGTAAGGAAACTGAGGCATACAGGGTTAAGTTACTTACCCAGCATCACATGGTCACATTTGAACTCAGGAAGAGGAACTCCAGGCCTGGTACTCTATCCACTGCACAACCTAGCTGCTAAAGTCTCTTAACTTGAGATAGTCTTATTTTCTAGTCAAAATGCTTCAAAGTAAGTCATATGCTTTGGGACTAGAAGAGATCTTGTGTCAATCTAATCTAAAACCTTCATTTTGCCAAGGAGGAAACTGAAATATGACAAAGTTAACTTGATAAAGGCCTCACAGTTATTAATAAAGTAAGAAATAACAGGAATAAAACAGGCATCTTTCTCCCTCAAAACACCTCCCCCCAAACCTCAGTTTTATGTGCATTCTATATATATTGATATAGATTATATCTTTCATTTTTCTGCCTTGAAATTTAATTCTTTTTCCGTTCTACTGTACAACCCGTTCCAAATAACCTATGTAACATCACTAATATTCTCTATCTTCTTAAGACAGTTTATGATGGATTCTTAAGACTGTGCAGTAATTGCCTGTTTCTTAAATGAAACTTTTTCTCTCCATTTTCTAACTGGGATCACTGTCTCCTGCCTTTCTCCTCTCCACACCATCCTTCATGCAACTGCCAAAACAATCTTAACCACGTCTGACCAGGTCAACTCTCCTGCTCAAAGAACATCAGTGGTTCCCTATTGCAGATAAGATAAAAAATATACTCCTTATCCTGAGCTTTAAAGCCTTCTACAATATGACTCCAAAATGAAAGGCCCCAGGTTATGATGGAAAGAGCACTGGTGTGAATGCCAGATCTGCTCTTTGTGGGTGATTTGTATTTAGTTCCTTCCCCTCAGTGTGCCTCATCTTCCTCTCTTGTAAAATGAAGGAATTAAAACAAATTTCTAAGGTTTAATATAAATATAAATCCAGCTCCAAACTCTTTGATTCCAGTTTGAATCTTTTTTTCCACATTACCTCCTGTCATCTATAATGTATTCCATCTAAAGAGCACTGCTAGAAATTTTCTGATCTTTTTTCTATTTGCCTCAATTGTCCCATGTTCATGTGGGACAGGCTGCAGACCTAGAGTAGACTCTTACCTATTGTTCCCTATTGAGAGGCAGAATGGTGTACTGGATGGTGTTGGACATGAAACCAGGAATACCTGGCTTTGCATTCCATCTCATGCATTGAATAGCTGTGTGACCTTGGGAACATCATCTAAATTTTCTGAGTCTCAGTTTGGATTTGGGATTTGGACTGGATTTCTAAGGATTTTTCTAGCTCTCTAAATCCATGATCTTATGAAATCCTTTCTTCTCAAAACCAACTCTCATATTACTTCTTCCCTGAGATTTCTTTTTCTAATGTTTTTCCTCAACACTTAAAATGGTCCCCATCCTCTTAAATTTTCTTAGTGCACTTTGAGTAGACCTCTTTTTACCCCAATCTTTGCCCCACTCTACCTTACATTGTACTTACTTGTTTCCCTGCTATCTGCCCTTTAGTAGAGCAATAAGCTCTTTGAGGACAGGGACTATCCTTTTGTTATTTTTGTACATTTGTGTTTCCAATATTCTGTCCGGTCCCTTGCACACAGTAGGCATTGAATAAATATTTCTTGAAATCAATTGAATTAGTCAGAGTCAGAAAATCATAAGAGATTCAAAATCTCTTCATCCTAAGGCCAAATTTAATTCAAATTCTCCCACCTCCCTCAGTTCAGCAACCTGCTTGGAAGATATGTCTAGAAAGGACTTTGCATGGGAAAGTATACACAGTCTCTTTATTACTGAGCCTTTCAATTAGGTGAAGATTCAGCCAAAAGTAAAATCCTTCAGATCACTTCTCCCTAATGAACCTTTCCTTCTCTGCTTAAAGTAAGAAACAAGAGGAATAAAATAGGCAACTTTCTCCCTCAAAATACCTCCCCCCAAACCTCAGCTTTATGTGCATTTTATATATATTGTATATTTCATTTTATAAAAACAGTCAAGTCCCAACCACAAGATTTTACAGATAAGAGAAAAAAATCTGGATTGTGCTTAATTCAATATTATAAAGAAATGCTCTTATATAGAAGCAGCAAACCAAGCCAAAGCCAGACCAAGTCTGCTGACTGATCTGAAAAATGTGAATACAATTCACACTGGGACACCACATCTCATAATGCACTGTGTGTGCTAGAGTACATAATTATGAAATGTTTGCATTAAGTAACTTGGGTACCCAAATACAGATGTTCCTCATTGACACTAATTGGACTTGACATCTCTTTGGCCTGCTTTATAACAGTCACCAAAGTACGCATTTCCACTTTACCGTACATATTCTAAAGGAGTTCTGTTTCATATCGGGCTTATTAACAGGGAAAAACATTAGAGTCTCAGCTATCTGTCAAGTATTTCAATGAAAAATGTTCTCAGGCCACTTTGAAGGGTGGGTTGGTTTGAGTCTGACCATGGATATTCATTTGGTACTCTTTTCTTTACATTTAATAGGGAAGGTTGTCCCCTGGCACTTTTTTTCTTTCTGAAAAGATGGCCATGTCAAGGTGCCATTTGTTTTCCTGCTCCTTTTTTTTTAATATATCCAAGATGTGCACTCTCTTGAAGAACATTGACAAAGCAACCTTATTCCCCTAAAGGTCTGTACTCTTTCCCCACAAATGGATTTTGGTGCTGGGGCCCACATGTCACATTCACATATGACAAAGCTAAGTGGAAATTTGGTGGCTACCTGGAGAATTTAGATCCAAAATCTGTGCTGGTCTCAATTATCATGTTACTTTAAGAAAAAACATAAGAACAATCAGACCCTCATCACTTCTTCCCTGGACTATTTCAGGGACCTTTTGACCATTCTTTATCTCCAGTCTCTTTCTTGTCTGGTCTATTGTAATCAGAATCAAGTAGCACCCTCTCTAAGGAGCCGTCCCTGTTATCTTAGATGAAAATTTTGCTAAAATACTTTGTAAGGATCTCTCTCCTTTGCCCCTTTCACAACTTATTTGTATTATTTTATTTACATTTATATTTGTGTTTATGTCATACTTTGTTTCAATAGACTGAGATTATTGAGGGTAGACAGTTGTTTTTGCTTTTTTATTTCTTTATTCTGTCAACTTTAATGTAAAGCATAGTACCTTGTCCAGGGTCTTCAATAGATGTTCATTAAATTGAATTAAACTGAATTAAAATTCAAATACTTCAACTTACTATTCAGAGTATTGGAATTCAAAGATTAAAACTACATAATCCCAATCTCTGGTCTCTAAGAACTTCTTTCTCCAGTGACAGTGCTTTAAAAGTGATAATCAATGATCCAATATTTATTAGTATTTTTCTATAAGCAGGTAATGTTGTAAGAAGATGGAAAGAATAAACGGAAAAGAAGGACATATGTATTTCTATTATTTAATTCATCCATCCTTTCTACAAATACTTATTAATACTATGAGGAAGATCTTCTCCTCACAGTTTATGCACAAATATCTGTTGTGAGTCAAATAAATGTCTTACAACAGGTACAAACAAAGTCTTATTAGAGGCTCAGAAGAGGAAACAACTTCATTCTATTGGGATGATCAAGGAGGAAATGAAATCTATCCTAGCCTTTAAAGGACAGATAGGGCTTCAATAGATAGAAAAAAGGGAAGAGGCATTCAAGGAGGAGGGAACAGAAGGAAAGGAATAGTGGCAGGTATTAGGGATAATATTCAAGAATAGTTTGATTAAAATAGGATAGGGAAGAGGAAACTGGGGAAGTATTTAAGACTGTTTAGTATTTTTGTGTTCAGAACATGGCATTGAGTGGGGAGGTAAAGGTCAGAAAGAAGAATTTGGGCTGAAGGGCTCAAATCTTAATAGCACTTATATGGGAGAAAATACCTATACAACAGTTTGTTTCTTTGTTTTACCTTTCTAATGTACTTAACAAGAAGTTCTATAAATTTTCTGAATGTGTGACTTATTCCCCAACTAGCCTACAAGAGGGTAGAAACCATATCTTGTCTTAACTTTGTATCTACTTCAACCTAACAGAATTATGCACACAATAGGTACTCAATAAATGTTATCTTGAATGAATGAAGGAGCACTCATAAATGAAATGGTTGAATGAATGAGTGAAAAAACTGATAAAATGGATAAAAAGATGTGGAATAAACTTGATTGGATTTCATCAGCTTTTTATTGAGGGTGGGAGTAAAAGAGGGACTGGTTGAAGTCAGATCCTGTCTGCCTATATTCATGTCCTTTTTTGTTACCTATCAACCCTCTGACAGTTTTGGAAACATCTTAATTTATATTCCAAAACTACTCCCCAGATAGTGAAAGGACATTCTGATTAAGGGACAAAGACTGTTTCTGCAATATTACCTGTATAGAAAATGTGCAATCATTTTGATTTGAAGCATCCTGCTCAAATGGCACCATGACCAAGGATAACATGTACAAAATGACTATTCTTTCATTCTAGGGAATATTTCCATAAACCACAGTAAATTACAAAAATTAAAATATCCATCATATACTAATGGGATTAAATTCAAATGACTCCAGAGGAAGATCAGTTGAAACAACTAAGACTGATATGAAGTGAACTCAATAGAGACATGATTGCTGTTTTAAAGGAGCTAGTTTCATAGGACTGAAAACTGCAATGGCCCTTAGAAATAATTCAATCGACTAGGTATGATGAAGTATGATAACTGCAATCTCTGCTTCTGGGGAAGACTGAGGATAGTTGATCTCTCATCTTCACAGATGTTGAGTTGTGGCAGAACTGAAGCCAATAGGTTATCCACATGTTTTCAAAACCAATGTGGTGAGGGAGTTTTTTGGAATGAAAGGATACCAGCTATCTAAGGAGAGGTGAATTAATCCAGGTTGGAAAGTAGAGTAGTTTAAAATTTCCATGCTAATCAATATTGTTGTTTAACCAATGAGTAGCCACTGACCTTCCAGCCTGGATGAGAGAGGGGAATCTGGTCTCAAAAAAAAAAAAAAACAATGGGAAAAGGAGCAGTGTGAGAATGGAGCAGTGAAGGGGAATGGAAAGGGAGGAAGAGGAAGGGAGAGCAGAGGAGTGAAAAGAATGGAAGATGAAAAGACAAAAGGGAAAAGAAGTGAAAAAGTAACCTGGTACACCCCCTTTATTTTATTGATCATGAAATTGAGAAAAAGAGAAGCAAAATGATTTGCTTAATGTAACATAACTATTATGTAGAAGATCTGGAATTTCAGCACAGATATTCCCACTCTAAATTGAGTTACCTTGTCTCTATATTGAACTGAGGAAACAAGAGATTCAATTTGTTCTGTTTGACGCTAAAGAACCTGAAGTAAGATCAAATAGTTGAAGTTTTAGAGAGAAGATTTCAGATGATCACAAGGCTGGGAAATTCTGTTAGAGTTATTCCTAAGAGAATAGAGAATTATACTCCATTGCAACCTTTTGAGGGCAATCTATGGCCCCACCTCAGAAATTATGTAGAATGCATTTCCTATTCAGAAGGAATTTAAACTAGAAAGATACAGAGGTCTCTTCCTGTTCCAGATGCTTTGACATTTTTATGTTAGCTTAAGTGGTACAATAGAATGCCAGATCTGGGATCTCTAAGACTCATCTTCCTGAGTTCAAGTCTGACCTCAGACACTTAATAGCTGTTTGACCTTGGGCAAGTCATTTAACCGTTTGCCTCATGAGATTATTTATTTAAGACAATGGGCTTAAGTGACTTGCCCAAGGTCATACAGTCAGATAATTATTAATTGTCTGAGACTGCATTTGAACTCAGGTCCTCCTAACTCAGGGTCCATGCTGTATCCACTGTGCCTCCTGGCTGTCCCCTTCATGAGGTTCTTCATCTATAAAATGAGCTGGAGCAGGAAATGACAAACCTCTCCAGTATTTTTGCCAAGGGAACTCCAACTAGGATCACAATGGAAAACAAAACAATAACATATATCTGGATAGAAAAATAGAGATATAGATAAATATGATCTAGAATCTTGCCCATCTTTTTTTCCAAGGGAAATTGTAATTTCTGACTCTGGGGAGCAGGAGGACCATGACTAGAGACTTGTTCTTTCCTTTGCATTTCTTCCAAGAGAGGAATTATGCTTATATTATATCTAATCTTTATACTTCAAATTTTGATAGGGTGGGGATATGAGGGGGAACACTTTCTTTGTCTGCTTTTATAGAGGAGGGTGATAAATTGTCTTACTATGTTCTACTCAGTTCTTTCCTACCAAAATCTTGTCACATAAACAGTAAATGGTGGGTAAATGCATTTATCCAAGCTAATCATTAGGAATATACAAGAGTAAAGGTGATCTTCAAGTAGGATTGTGATAATATTTCAACCCAATCAGGAGAAAGAGGGATCACACTCTGTAGAATTGGAAGTACTGGAAGTCAAGAGAGATGCTAGGGTCTGGCTTCCCTCAAATGTCTAAAGCTCCCAGGGCTCCCAGTAGTCATTCAAAAATTCACACTTGCCTCTCACAACTCCATTTCTTTGAGAAATTATCCATCAGCCATCTCATGAAAGTCCCTTCTCTCTCATAAAGGGACAAGAGAGGTGACCCTACATTATCTCAGACAATCCAGAGACTTTTCCTTCCATTTTTACAGTAAATAGCTTCCCATGATTATTCCTTTGAAAACCATTTCTAGGCTCAGCAGATGATGGGGTCACACTTAAACCATTTCCAAATTTGCCTTTGTGTCCTGTGCTTTGTGTACATGTGACATAAGCCACTAAGAACATTGGAGAAAAAGTTAGACAATCAGGTTGTTTCTCCAGCACTAGCAAGGCAAACAAAGTCATTATTTGTCATACATTTATTGTTTTCAAATCCCCATCCTACATATCAAGAATGATACTAATAAAAAACCAAAAAGGATATAGGTCCTACTACCCTCAAGTGTTCTAACATCTTGATGCATTAAAAAAGGTAACCAATTCATTGATAAGCTTGGTGTTACATCATAATAATAACTGGCATTCTTATGTTTGAATGTGTTTCTTTGACACTAAGACCAGTGTGCTTTTTACCAAGTCAAGCTAATATTAAGTACCAATAAAGAGTAGAGTTATTTAAGGCACTGAATTCATTGTGTTATAAAGACAACTCAGAAAGAGAGGGGATTCGATGTACTGGACTAGGACACTCATAGTTTCTTTATGTAAAAAAATGGGTCAAGCATACCTTTTTTTTTTTTACAACAGACTGTTGTATTAGTGAACTGAGTACTTTTAAGTCAATGTTGACTTGACCAACACATGGAGGGGATTTTGCTCATGTTATATCATTCTGATAAGCTTGAGTATGAGCTCAGACATTCAAACACTGTGGATGTTTCTTATTTAAAAAAAATATTTAAAATACTAGATTTCCAGGTTTCTTGGCCCAGAATTTGGGAAATTGGAACACAAGGACAATTTGGTTAGGATGACTTTCAGAACTTGATGATTTGAACTAATCTGGAAGGCTGTGAAGTACGTTCCCTTGGAAAGGCTAAACCTATATTTTCTTAACTCTCACTCCCATTCAGTATCTATCCAACAATAACAAACATTGGACCTTTTGGAGAAGAAGTAAAACATCTCAGCTTTATCACTCAAGTTTGGAGAAGAATGCTTTATGTGAATCCTCCCCTTTCTCTGATTCTTCTACTCTTTTCTCAGGCTCGAGGTTATTTTGAGGTATAATGTAATGAATGACAGGGAAATCTGCAGGCTCTCTGCAGCATTGTCATTAAGAGCATCCTTCCAGATGCATCTTAATCCTGAGAATCAGAGGAGGCTTGGCATGTTTCAGATTTTGTTATCGGGGACCCTCTGGATAAAGGATCATGTGTTGGTACCATGTCTTTGTCAAAAACAGACACTGAAAAATGATTTTGCTCTTTGGGAAAAGGCATGTTTGTTATTAAGACTCTTGTCTGCAGAGGCCAAGAGAAACGGAGAAATGTAGCAATGATAAGGTCAGTCAATTTAGGCCCCCAAACAAACTGTTTACTTGAACAAATGGAGCAAAGGAATAGTTTTGTTTATTTGATTGCTTGTTTAGGATATTTTACTTGAATTTTTCATATAATTTCCCCAATCCTATTTTTTAATAGAAGCATAAGAGTATTCTTATCCAACTCCAGAAACGTCAGTTGAAAAATAATGATAAAAACAAGAATGTAGAGAATAAATCATGCCCAAAACAAAATAAAATAGAATCTCTTATCCAGGTTTTGATATTTTTGGTATCTGTATTTTGGTAAATAAAATTGTCACCATTCTTTTGATATCTATGTGACTCGAAACAACTTGGACAATTCAGGCAATTAAAATATTGGTCAATTAAAATTTAAATGTTAGGCTTGTTTGACATCCCATAGAGAACATATTAACTGGTGTTTGTGATTCAAATTTTCATAATTCTGCTTCAATGTTCATTAAAATTGTCCCCTGGGGTCTTATTATGACATGCAGGTTGCCCTGAGTTTTGTCATAACACTGACTACTTATTCTGTCTTTGTCATAGTTGTTATTTGTGTGTTCTTTTCCTTCATTAGACCATGAGCTTCTTGAGAGTGGGAACTGGTTTCCACCTTTCATTGTTTCTCTAGGACTTGGTAGCTGGTGCATGGTAGGGCAACAGATTGGCATATTCTACTTATCTGGAAAGATTTTGAGCATGGCCTAGTATAAGACTGTGTTTATTATCTAAAACTCCATCTTAAGTAAGAGCAACTTTTTTCATCAGATGCTCAGATGTTGGTCTTTTTTAGTCAGGTCTGACTTTTTGTGAGCCCATTTAGGTTTTTATTGGCAAAGATACTAGAATAGTTTGTCATTTCCTTCTCTAGCTCATTTTACAGGTGAGGAAACTGAAGCAAAGAGTAATAAGTGACTTATTCAGGATCTCACAGCTGTTAAGTGTTTGAGACCACATTTGAACTCTTCCAAGCCTGGCATTCTGCACTATGGTGCCACCCAGTTACCCAACTTCTCCATAATATGGTAAAAATTTGAACCATATCATCACTGAAAAACTGTTACAAGTCACAGGTTTATGGAATAATTGGTCCATCTGGGGAAGGGAAACTGGAAATCATGTAGGCCAATCCCCTAATTTCTATGAGGAAACTGAGGCCCAGAGAGGTTAAAAGATTTTTCCAAAGTCACAGAGGCCATAAGTGAAGTGAAAGAGTCAGGGCCTGAAATCAAATCATAGATTTAGAATACGAAGTGGTCTGAGAAGTCATCCAATCCAACCTTCTTATCATATGTTTTCAGATTTTCTTTCTATGTTTGTATTTTATTTATTTATATTTCACAATTTTACATTTTTATATTTTATGTTTTTTGGATTTTTTCTTATATGTGGGCTTGCTGTGTTTTGTTTTTACAATGCAAACATTTGCAGATTTCTCCCACTTCTTTAGCATGTTCTTGTAATAAAATAGAATAGTTAAGTAACATTAATCATATAGTGACCTCATCTGAAAGCACATTCAACATTTCACATCATTATTGTCCTCTCACCTCCCTATTTTTTAATTAATAGAAATATATTTATATTCTTTCCCTTTCATCTGTACTACACTAAAGAAAAAGAATAAATTTTTTGTGACAGATATGACGTAGTTAGGTGGTTCAGTGAACAGAGCATCAAACTTGGAGTCAGGGAGAATTGAGTTCAAATTTGACCTCAGACACTTACTAGCTATGTGATCTTGAGCAAGTCACAAAAACCTCCTTTTGTCTCAGTTTCCTCATCTGTAAAATGAGAGTAATAAGTGAACATATCTTCCTGGGTTGCTGTGAGGATAAAATGAGATAATAATTATAAAATGCCTGGCAAGGTGCCTAGTATATATTTGGCACTTATCTAGATGTTAATTTTTACTGTGGTAAAGCAAAATGAATTCTTTCAAGGTTATTCACAAAAATATATTTTTCCTCATCATCCCTTTAGAATCACAAATGGTTATTTATCCTAGCTCTCATTGTCTAAGTTGTCCTCCTGGTTCTGATAATTTCATTTCTCATTATTTCATAAAAGACTTCAAAATTATTTGTTTCTAAAATATTAAAGTTATTTTCATTTAAGTAAATGGGAACCAAAGGGAAGTCAAGTGACCTGCCCAAGAATACAGAGATAGTAAGTGGAAGAGACAGGCCATGGTGAACTCCAGGAAATCAAAACCCAAGAGTTTCATAAGTTGCCTAAATTCATGCAAGCAGGAAGTCTCAGAGGTAAAATTTGAACCCAAGTCCTCTTACTTAAGATCCAGTTTACCTCCTGCTATACCAAGCTAGCTCCTTTATAGAATGGGCTAAAGTCTGTACCAGTGAATGGAATCATCAATTCTTATATGACTTGGGTAAAACAAAAATACTTTGATACATCATGAATCAAGTTTTTGTGAGCATGGAGTTGGACCTCTTTGCACAGATTGTAAACAACCTCTCCATATCTTAGGGGTGAATAATCAATTGATTTGCTCTGTGTGTGTGTGTGTGTGTGTGTGTGTGTGTGTGTGTGTGTTTAATTCCTTCATTGGAAATCACTCATTAATGAAGATATTCTCTAAAATGAAGTACTTTGAGATTGGGAGAGAAATGATGTCACTGAGACTGGATTCTAAATATTTTTAGTTTGGTGGGACCTAAGGCTTCATTCCAAAGCATAAGTCAAGGGAAATAACTACAAATTAATGAGTCATCAAAACAATACAGAAGAGACCAGAATCAATTCTTGTTTAATAGTTTGTTCATTTGCTCTTAGATGATAAGATTTCAATTTACATTTTTTGGGGGGGAAAATATATCTTTAAAGTTTAATACTAGATTATGGGATTCATTGAACATCACATAGTTCCTACTGATTTGTTTTGATGACTTGTACGTAAAGGAATCTAAAACATTCAAATTAAATTTCCTTTAAAATGGACACCAACTTAAAATATATATGGGAAAATGTATTGGCATGACATGTTGAGGGATTTTGTGGACTGATAATACGTGAAATATACTTTAAGAGACTTATAGCAAATGCAAAACACAGGAAGTTCACCTATCTCTTATCAAAATGCCAAGAAACTGTACTCCCCCAAAACATCTCCTGCTCTTTAATTTCAGCATCTCATGAGTCTGAAAGTTGGGCCCAAACAATCCCAACATATTCTGCAAGCATTAACTCTCATCCCACTATCCTACTAAGATATTTTGTTTTTGATATTCATGTATCAGCAACCTAGGAAATACAACCTGTTATCTATTTTCTATTATTACTAAAGTTCTTGGAGGTATTTTTTTGGCGGGGAAGGGGAGACATAAGAAGAAGAAGGATCTGATTTCTTTTAAATCTTGTTTTCATTTCTTTCATGCTAAACCTTCTAATTCCCTTATCCTGGACAGTACTCGCTAATGTTTAGAATGATAATCTTAAGGTTAGCAAGATAATTAGCCATCACTAAAAGATTTCATTATAGCCAGTAATATATATTTTATAAAACAGAAAAGGGAATTAAAACATTTCAGAGAGATTAGAAGTAAAAGTCTAAGCCAAAAAAGAATTTCCAAAAAACTAGAAAATTCTATTAATTAAAACTTCCCCTGTCTCTATTCTAATCTATTCCATTCTGTTTAAATATAATCTAATGCAGGTAAATTCAATCCACCCAACATTCATTAATGTTGAGCATTAATGTGTCTATAACATATGATCAAGGCATTTATGATTAAAAAATAGCCTCTCCCATCAAAGAATTACATTCTTTGACATTAGATGGGAGAGGTGTGGGGGAAGGGGCAGGGATATATTATGTAATATGCTCCAAACACTTTATGTACTCTAGGTTTTATTTTGCCTTGAGTATTTTTGACATGTGCTAAACCCTATTCTCCATATACTATAAATGACAAGTAATATATGAATATAAATGCAATTTCCATTTCATTTGTTCTCTATATACTTAGTAAGTTCCTTTAAAAGAAAAATAATTAAAAACTAAATGGAAAAGGAAAAAGAGAAAGGAAGGCTGGGGAGGAGGGAGGCAGGCAGGCAGGCAGGCAGGAAGGAAGGAAGGAAGGAAGGAAGGAAGGAAGGAAGGAAGGAAGGAAAGAGGGAAGGAGGGAAGGAGAGAGTGAGGGAGAAAAAAGGAAAATAGAAGAAACCAAAGGTCCAGAATTTATAGAGGACAATAATACATAGATAGAAATTCCTGCGCAACAAATTAATTTAGACGGCCTTGTTGGACTTTATTTTCATTGGTTTTTACTTGAAAATCATCTTTTTTTTCCTCCTGAGTTCCATCCATTCCTCCAAGTCCCAACTAAAAACTCCACCTTCCAAAAAAGTCTTTTATGATTACCTTAATGCTTAGTGCATTAGTGCCCTCTGTTGATGATCTCCAATTTGTTCTTTTCTTTAGTTATTTGTACATAATTGTTTGCATAAAATCTCCTGCATTAGAGTGTGAACTCCTCCAGAATAAGGATTATCTTTTGTCTTTCTTTTTATCCCCGGAACTTAGTACACTGCTTGTTACATAGTAAGAACTTAAGAAATGTTTGTTGATCATTTGATCAATGATGATAATAATGTGACCCTATATCTTTATGTATAAAATGGGTATGGATGTACTAGTTGATTCATAAGGTTCTTCTCAACTCAGATATAATATCTATATTCCAAAGTCTCTTCTCTTTCTAATATTAAAGGTTCTGTGTTCTCAATCACCTCCTCTATCTGTCATGCTATTTTTTGTGTTAAATCCCATTCCTTTCTCTAGGTGTCAGTTTCTCCAATTGAAAAATGGAAGAAGATAAAGTAAGATATATCTATTATTAGTATTCTATGTTCCAAGTCCTAACACTTTAAAATAAATCTTTGAATTAATAATAAGTCAAAAGGCAGCAATGTGTTATAGATAGAATCCCTGATTTACATTTTGATGGTGTGAGAGATCAAAAATCTCAATTCCAGTTTCTTTAGCAGTAGGCAAGAGAACACTGTTTGCTTATTCCTCTCATTGCCTAGAAGAAGACTATGCTAAGGATCGTCTCTGAAGTCTATTTAGGAACAGTTAAGGAAATGTTTATTTCACATATGGAAAGCAAAACCCTAATTAAATTGTGCAAAATCATAAAACAGAGATTCAGCTGGGATTATCTCCAAATAAAGTACCACTGCCCAGGCTCCTTATTTGCCAGGCTCCTAAAATAATCTACTTTTCTTCTGTGACTTTGAAAAGGTTTATTGTTCCCTTTGGGTGACATAACTCTGAGGGAAAGGCACCAAGGGAGGAAGTGAAGTTGTAACTAATGGAAGAGTTTAGATTTGAAATAGAGAAGCAGAACCAGATAGACGCCTTGGGGATTAAACATAATAGCCTGATCCGCCCTGCCCCATCTGTACCTCTATGCCTAAACACCTGTTGTTCCTTGAGAGCAAGATTTTCCCCTTCCCCTAAAGCCTACTTTTTGAAAAGCAAGGTCTTAATGGGAATCCTATATGAAATTTTAGTCTGACTCACTGAAGAAGCATCTATGTTATTATACTAGAATGGGTACTGGATTTGAATTTGAGAATTTATTTTGAACCTTGGTTTCCCATTTACTAGCTTTGTGGCCTTGGTCAAGTCACTTAACAGTCTAAGATCTTCCTGTAAAAGGAAGATGTAGAATTAGTTGACCTTTTAAGACTTCTTCTGAGTTTAACATTCTGTCTTTCTAAAGCTGTTAGCTAACCATCACATTCATTCATTCATTCAATAAACACTTATTAGCTAAGCTTCTCCATATAGAAAAAGGAATGTACTACATCATCTTCTAGCTTAAACATTCTAAATTCTGTGTTTTAAGGTCCCTTCCAGCTTTGATACAAATTTCTCAATGCTTAGATTTCAAGGTCTGACATTCTCTGCTACCTCTAGATTATTTCCTTTTGTTTTATTTGGAGTGGGGTTGAGGAGACATATGTTATTATGGAGTGCCTGGCTACTAAGAATAAGGGCTAAAGTCGTGTATTATCAGTGTTCCCAAGAAATTCAAAGAAAATGCAGTTCTACTAAAGCTCAGATCTGAATGCTGATAATTAGTGAGGTTTGATGGGGGTATTCTGAATCCATATTATTTTTGGAGCCCTCCAGGGAAAACTCTGAGAGATAAAGGAAAGGGAGAGGAGTGGGCAAGTGAAGATTTGTCAGAACAGGCAGCAAGATGAAAATGGCACCTTGTAAATTTTTAAGCAATGGAGTCAAGTTGCAACAGCTTTCTGCCCCCCCCCAAGCAATGGAGTTGCAGGCTGGCTTCCATGACTCCTCTGCTAATTAGTGACCTGTATGTCCCAGGAGAAAACACCACCAGGACTATTGCAACAACTAGTCTTGGATATCAGTTTGTAAAGCTAGATGAAAGAAGATCTGGATGAACCCTAATGGTTCTCTTATAGTACTTAGGTCATATCTTGTTCTCCAGGCTAAATGTGAGCCAAATTCCAACATATTCCTAATGGAAATGTTCCCAAAACTTGACCAGAAGGTTGGATATTTAAGTCAAGTCAGGTCAAGACAAGTCAACATCTTGCTGTTGCACAAAATGGAATCAGTTAACCAATTAGCAATATGACTCTGGGTTAATTATTGAATCTTTCTGAACTTCATTTCTCACCTGTAAAATAAGGGTAAGAATATTTACTTATTCCCCAAAGTTCAACAAAACCTTCAATTAAATGAAGAATGAACAATTTGTGGGATACTATGCTACATTCTGAACATTAAAGGGAAGCATAGGGGCAGCTAGGTGAATAGAACAGTGAATAGAACACCAGTCCTGGAGTAAGGTGGACCTGAGTTCAAATCCAGCCTCAGACAATAATTACCTAGTTGTGTGACTTTGGGCAAGTCACTTAACTCCATTGCCTTGTAAATAAATAATAAATGAAGAGAAATATGGCACAATCCCTGTCCTCAAGGAGCTTATAATCTAGGCAGGCATTCGCTTATTTTATTATGTGCCAGATGCTGTTCTCAACACTGAGGAAACAAAAAGGAAAAAAAGTCCCTGCCCTCAAGGAGTTTCCATGTTAATAAGAGAGATATCATATGATTTTGTGCATACAAGATCTATACAGTGTAAATATCAGAGGGAAGAAACTGAGGAGTAGTGAATCACTCTATCATTTTTTATTAAGTACCTTTGATGTGACAAAAAAAAATTGTGGCAAACATTGGGGTTACAAAGAAAAGACAGCTTCCAGTCTAATGGGGAAGAAACCAAAAAACAGCTATGTACCAACAAGACATATACAGGATTAGTCAGAGATGATCTACAGAGAGAGGGTACTAAAATTAAGGGAAAAATTCCCTTATTCTTCAAGGAAAACAGAAAGATATCTGTATATTCATAATTATAATAATATATGACTCCAGAGTTTGATATTTACCTTAGACCTCACATAGCACTTTGTCTTGATCTGAGGATCTCATCATGCAGTAGGTTATATAAGATATATCCAAATTTAGGTCTTTCCCTCTTCTTCACTATACTTTGAGCTCCATGAACATAATAACAATGTAAGCATTTGAATGAAAAATCTTTATTAAACTCATTTTACTCTTGTTCAGTCATTTTCAGTTGTCTCTGACTCTTCATGATTCCACTTGGGATTTGCTTAGCAAAGGAATAGCAGTGGTTTTCCATTTCCTTCTCCAGTTGGTTTTTAAAGATGAGGAAACTGAGATAAACAGAGTGAAGCAATTTACCCAGGGTCACACAACTAGTGAGAATCTGAGGCCATATTTGAACTCAGAAAGATAGGTCATCTTCCTGATTCTAAGTTGTGTTCTATCCACTGTGCTACCTACCTGCCCATTAAACATCTACTATGTACTGAATACTTTCTAGGAATGTAGATACCCAAGTGAGATATATCAGACAAAGAATTTGCATTCTAATGGATGATACATCATATATTGAGGAGAGGTGGTCCAGGAAGGGGGATTTTATCCTGGGAAGTCAGGGGGAGGGTGAATAGAGTCATAAGGGAGTATAATGTTAAAGTATTTCTAGTAGTAATGGAAAAATTAATTTTATTGTGGTTCCATAGGAAGCAGGGAATGAGTAGGAATACATGGCATTAAAGCACCCAGGAAGAAGATGGATGACAGAATATGCAGCATGATTATGATCAATCAGAAACAAGGTACTCACATGCTCACCAATCTGGACCATGCCCCAAAACTAATAAGGGAATTCCTAAACTGAGTCATAAACTTGGAATCATACATACTAAATGAATCGTGACTTAAAATTGATTAAATTAAAATAAATAAGAGTAGCTTGAGTAATATGAAGAAGGAAGCATCACTTCTATCTAGAAGATTTGGGAAGGACTTACCTCTATGTGGGAGATAGCACCTGAGCTGGGTCTTAAGGATAGAAACAAGCGGAATTGTGGGGGGGGGAGGAGAGAAGACAGGAAGGAGGAGAGAGGAACTACTTATTGAATAGTGTATTTTAATAAAAAAATTCACTATTTCTTACTCAAACTACCTTCTTGATTTTTTTCTATTAAAATATTTATATTGTTGATGATTCTTAAGTTCGCAAAAATATTTATTTAATTTTTTTTTAAAAAGAGGTCAGCCTAATCAGCCACACTGGAAAAATCAAAATGGATAAAGATGATTTTTTAAACTGATGAAATATAGTATGCTAGAGAGATATTATTGCTAAGGTCTGCAAAAGGAGAAAGTATAATTCTTACTCTTGAGAAGCTTGAATCTCGTTTTAGAGATAAATTTAAATAATAACAAATTAAAACAAGTGTGTAATTAAATTGATTGATGCCAAGAATGGGGGGTCAGAGAGATTCACGGAAATATCTGTGTGAACTAGAGCTGATCAGTCAAGATTCATAAGGGAGGTGGAACTTGTGACAAGGTTCAAGGGTACTGTAAGATTTTTTATTCATTTTGAGAAATGAGCATGTCTAAATGCTCCAGGCAGGAACATCAACTACAATTGGAATAGTCAGTAGAGTTTTAGAAACAAATCAGGACCAAAGTCACATCTATTTAAGTTGGCCAGTTCAGATAGTCCATCTCATTCTCTAAGGTTTTTTGAATTAGTGCTGCAATTAGCAGGATTAATAGGCTTAGTTTCCTACCACAGATTCATATATCAGAACTGGAAGGGACATTAGAACATGGAAATAAAATATTAGAACTAAAATGGATTCCAGAATGTAGAATATTAGAGATGGAAGGGACTTTAAAGTAGGGACCCACATCCTACCACTTCCAAATTGAGAACCATTTTCCCTACAGAAAAGGTAAACCAAACTATCCCATTCAATTTAGCTATAGATAATTCATTCATACTTCTATTGATAAGAAGAAAAATGTTGCTCTAGGGGTTTTTAAGGTGCTTTGCCTATAACAAGTGATATTAAATATTATTTACCCTCATTTTATAGATGGAAAAAATTGAGTCACAGAGGTGAAATAGATATAGCATATTTTTTTATAGCTAGTAAGAGGATAAAGTCAGCATAGGGCTACCCTTTCTTCACCTTCCCCTCCCCTTCAATATTACTTACATTAGAAACTCTACTCTGAATATTCTTGGACAAACCTAGGGAGACTAGATTTCCTGAAGAGATGAATCACAGTTAAGACTGTGAGGTTATAAATGAGGTCATGGCAGTCACCCAGCCTTTGCAATAAAGTTTGGAATCTGAAATGAGGTCTCCTCTTGCTCAGGAAATAGAAGAGGCAACTCACAAAGGTGTCTGTAGACAAACTCTCTGCAGGACACCAGTTGGTGCATGACTTGAACGAATTACTCATTTTTTTCTTCTTTTTCCCCCCTTTTTTTATTTGTGGTTGTGTTCACAGCCACTGCGAGAAAGTAGGGGAGCCAGACTGAGACAGCCTCCCAGGCTAAATATGAGGACTAGGGGTAGAAAGGGGTATAGATCCCCTCAGATCTGTTTCCCAGTCACTGAGTCAGGAACCAGCAGTGTATGACAGCGAGCTGGCTCACAGAGGCTTGCCAGAAGATTTCAAAAGTCATTTTTAGGGTATAAAATATTCTAGAATTTGATTGTGTTGTGTATAATAAAACATTCTGCACCTACAGTGTTTCTATGGATTTTTCACTCTAGATCCCCATCAGTATACTGCAGAAGAAATGGGAAGTGCTAAAAGGTGGTGTTAATATTTTTTTAAATTTCTGCTCACTCAGGAACCATGTATCTTTTTGGAGGCAGGATTTTTGTTAAAAGAACTTTATCACTTCCTGCCCATTAAAACATGAGGTTGGTTAATAAGGATTGGGTTACTTTGAGTTAACAAAAAAGGCTAGTTATTATGATGTATTACATTCTTAATTACATTCTTAACTATCATATTGACAACATATATGAATAAACAAATATTTGCCTGAGTTAGAATGATCTGACTTTTTCTACAATGTCAACTCTGGAGAGTGTGAAAGGTGAAAGAGAAAAAGAGAAACTCCAAAGTTGGCACACCTCTGCTATTATTCACCATCCCCTTGTCTCTCAGACAACAAAAGTTAAACCTAGAAAAGACCTTAGAACATACTACAAGAAAATCTTAGTATTTAACATATGAGGAAATTGAAATTAGAAAGATGAAGTGAGAAATGCAAGGTCAAGTTCATATGTTCAACAAATAGCAGAAATAGATTTGAAACCACCAGGTCCATTGATTCCAAATCCAGTGCTTTTTTTCCCCAATGCCTCATGGCCTTGGTAACTAAGGTATCATTGTTTTGCTTATATCTACTGTTTTTTCCTCTTCTTTTTTTTTAGTTTTTGCAAGGGAATGGGGTTAAGTGACTTGCTCAAGATTTCTTCTTTTTATAACATCAAATACTCTCATGATATGAGTCTCTATCATGCCTACTTTACACACATACACTTCTGCTCAACAAGTACATTGAGAGTAGAAAGAGCAGTGGAGTTGGTATTAGAATATTTTTATTAAAATTGATTTTAATTATGTCTATAAATGTTGTTTAACCTCTGAATCTCATCTGAAAAATGGGGATAGCAAAATTTGACTTAATATTACCTCACAAAATTGGTATGAGAAGAGAATATTTATATTTGTATATATGTGTGTGTTGTGTATGTATGATTGTGTATGTGTGCATGTGTGAGTGAGTATATGTATGTGTGCATGTGTGTGTATATATACATATATATATATATGTGGGTATTTGTTTGTATATATATATATATATATATATATATATATATGCACACACATACGGCTAGTTGTCAGGACTAAAGTCAGAAGAATGATCTTTCTGAGTTCAGATTTGCTCTCAGACACTTACTAGCTATGTGACCCTGGGCTAATCACTTTACCTTATTTGCCTCGATTTTCTCTTCTGTAAAATGAGTTGGAGTATAAAATGTGGAAAACCACTCTGATGTTTTTTGTCAAGAAAACCTTAAATGGGTCATGAAGAGGGCACAACTGAAATAACTGAACAAGTATGTATGTATGTATGTATGTATGTATATATATATATATAAACATAGATATAAAATATAAACATAAATATATTTACATATGCTTAAAATTGCATATATTTAATATTATCTAATATAAATATATGTAATTCTATATGCACTTGCATGTATGCATACACACATAAACAAATAGAAAGACATTCCTAGGCTTCAAGGAGCTCAGAGTCTGATGAATACTAGATAGATGGATAGATAAAGAGAAAGAAATAGTGAAAGAAAGAAAAATAAGGATACATGTGTTATATATTTCTTTATACATATTGTTTACATATGTCATGTGCTTTGTATATGTTTATATGTGAATATTTTGCTTTTTAATGAAAAACAATTTTTCCAAAAACTATAAATGGGATATTTCAAATAAATCCAATTTACAATAAAACCAAAATAAAAATACTGTCAGGAAAGCTTTTTAAAAGATGAAAATTTAAATTCTAATTACACATTTGCAAAGCATATAAAATGATATAAGTGAATAATATGAATAAATACATGTACACAGACACACAAATTATATTTCATTAAAATATCAGCTCCTTGAGCATGGAGACTTTTTTCTACTTATAACTGTATTTCCAGCACTTTAGCATAGTACAGAGTAAATACTTTATAGCAATTGACTAAATACAGCTATTATTAGTACATATAGGAATTCTTCTGTTTAATATGTTCTTGAAAATATTAGAATTTTTACATGAATCATGAAAAAATACTCCTCTTCCTCCTTTTCCTGCTCCTCTACTACTATTATGATTAGTATCAACAATAATGTCACCATTGCCAAGTGCTTCATATACTCTATCTCATATCCTTTTCACAATGCTATGAGGTAGTCTAGGTGTGTATCTAGTGATCCCTCAATAGTTCAAGAATTAATGATTGCCTCCACGGGGCCTAGCTAGACAATGAAGATTAAAGTCCCTCCATGATTCAGTATATTGTCTTTAAGGGTGATTTTCACTGGGGGCGGGGGTGACCCATGTGGTGATGAGCCCTTTTAAATGTAACTTGACTGGATAGCAAATAACAGACATAGATTCCATTGGTGTATTTGGACTTAGACTTTTCTAACTCACTTAAAGCTTGCTTACCAATTCAATTAACATTTGATTCAATAAATATTTATTAAGCTCTTACTATATGCCAGTCACTGTGCTGAGTTATTGCCACAGAAATGACTTTCATGAACCACAATTACCTGCACAGAGATATCAGAAGGTGACTGTAATTGAGATGACCATTTCAGTATACTGACTTAATGCATGGTGGGACCCTCACTTTATAGATAAGAAAACTGAAACAGAAAGGGTGAGTGATTTGCCCAAGGTCACAAAGTATCTGGTAGAGACCAAGAGACGTGTAGTCATTTATTTAGGATCAAACAACTGGTAAGTAATAGAAATGGGACAGAAAAAAAGGATCTTCCGGTTCTTGAGTTCAAAATCACAACTGAATGCCAGCATATTTTGTACTTATAGGACATAGTTACTTAAAAGAACTGCTTGCTTTTCATACCTCTAGAGTCAATCAAGGAACAACTGAGATTAAGTGTGATAAAGTGAATGTAAAGTTAATCTTGGACTCAAGGAGCATTTGGGTTCAAGTCTTGTCTCTGGACAAATCACATAATCTTTCACTACCTCCAGGTACATCTCTAAGGTTAGTTGCAGAATAGTTGCTTGTTGGATTGGTGGTGGGGAAATTCTCTGCATCAGTGAAATCATATGAAAGACAGAGAGACAGATGAACAAAAGTCAGAAGTTGGGGGGGGGGGAAGATGGAGGAAAGGAGAAAAGAAGGGAGCTAGGGAGGAGAAGAGAGAGAACAATTAACTGTTCTGTCTCTCATTTCAAAATCATTCATACTGCTTGAATTCCCTAAAAGCTGTGGTTTCATGGACAAGCTAACATTGAAATGCCATTGTGGTTAAATGCCTCCCTTTCTAGATTCTGTTTCAAGTTATTGATTGTCTTGGTGGGAAAGCTGACAAGATTCTTTTTGGTAATGACTTTGTCTAGTCTGGGGCAAAGTGTTTTGAGGAGTTGGGTTTTCCACCTACTCTTGAACTCACTCACTCACCACCACCACCACCACCACCACCACCACCACCACCACCAGTATATCTCTACCCACACCACAAACTCAACAATAAGCAGACTCTAACACACCAGTTTGGTTGCTCAAACAACACACAAGGGATATGGCTCTGTTTGTCCTTGGAGATTTCCTGCCCACATCTCATGCATAGCCAGGCAAAGAGCTTTTCTAAATTCTAGACTGTATGGAGGGATCATTAAAGTCTTTAGCTATTCTCAAACATTTGGGATTTGAAAAAACCCCAGACTTATTTTTTTTTGTCAAACCCTTCAATTTTGGTCATGTGTAACATAGGAGAAATTTAATCCATGTGTTGTGCATTCATTTACCATTAAATTATGAAATATTGTTTTACAAGAAACATTTCATGTTGCCAAAGCCTTGTTTGATAAGTCTCTTGAAGTTCCTAGAAATAAGAGCAAAGTATTTCTTAGAAGTAAGAACCCATAGATGGTAGAACATTTATGTCCTTAGATTCTGAAACTTTTCTGAATCTATGAATTGAGAGAACTCTAAAGGTTGAAATTTTAGTGCTCATCTTTTAGAAAAATACCATTCAACTAATAATAACTATATTCCAAGAGGAGTTCAAGACAGAGGGAAAGAAGGATCCTTTTAGAGAAGTAAATTCTGTTTTATCAAAGAATGGGATTGTTATATCAAAATGACTTCCCATCACCCGGGGAATACCTGAGCATATGGTGATAGATGAATACAATGGAATATTATTTTACCATAAAAATGAAGACCAGATTGGATTCAGAGAAAACTGAGAGATTTTATATGAAATTATGAAGAGAAAAATAAGAATCAGGCAGGAAAATCATGTACACAACGATCACCAATAATACATTTAAGCTTCCAAAAACACTGCAGATGTTTCATGTGCTTCTACATATTCTAAAAGAGGAATAACTCCTAATTGTGGAGAGAATGTTGAACCTATGATTCTGTGTGAGGGATGAAGTTGGGCCAGAACTTCTTTGGGAAAGAGTAAAAAAAGAAAATAGTTTTGAAAATGCTATAACAGGTTGATCTTTCAACTTGGGGTTTGTAGGGGGAATGTTGTTACTCCCATTCCAGGATGTTGTAGAAAGACTTTAGAGATCACCTATCCTAATCAATTCTATACCTCCTTGCTTATGCACAAGTGCTCTATTTGTCCCCCTTCACTTTCACTTGGTAAAATCTCTAATTCTCTTAAAAGCACAACTCAGGTGCCACTTCTCATATGAATTATTTTTGTGACCCTAATAGTTAATATAATAAAAGTCTCCCTCCTGAAATTACTTTAAAAAAACTTTGTATTTATTTCCTTGAATCAATGTTGAGCATTTCTTGAGACCATATACTTTTGTTATATTTATATCCCTAGCACAATAATTTACCCAGAATAGGTTCTAAGTAAATACATGTTGAACTTAACTGAATTATACAAGAGAGCAAAGTGGGAGATGGTATGAACAGACCAAGGTCACTTAGGTATGTAGTAGAGTTTGATTTTGAATCAAAGTTCTTCTAACTTCAAATCCAGTGGTCTTTCCATTCCATTATGTTACCTCTCCATTCATTGTCCATGTAAATGTGTCCAAAATAATGCAGATCATTCTTGGTGAGTACACGGGCTTTTTCTCAGATGTTTTCAGGTGTCCAGATAGAAGGGATTCTGAAAAAACTTAGTGTTCTCTTGAGAACTATTCCGCTGCTTCTCCAGAGAATATGTGGTCAGCAAGCATGATCAGTCTACTCAGTCTCCTCTACTTTTTCCATGAAGATAATGGAGATAACCATGCATGATGTACTCTCTGGAGTGACCTTTAGTGAAGGGAAAAGGTATGTAGAAAGAAAGTATTTTGGCTTGGAAAAAAAAAGAGGGTCATAGATTTATAGAGAAAAAATCCTAGTCTTCCCTTACTTTACTTAGACATTTCCTATAATATGATAGTCAACAAGCAATTATTTATTCTATCCTGGAACCTGGCCTAAGAAAGGTAACTGGATATTTTATGAAGTAACATCTTCCATCAGTAGACAGCTCTGATGTTAGATTTTTCTGATTCTCGCAAAATTCTTTCTTACTTTAAAACTATCCTCCTTGTCACTCCTACCCATTGTCTTCTGAATCTATTCACAATAATTATGGGGGCTGCTGGGAATGGGAAAGAAAAAAATGAAGTAAGTGTTAAAACTCCTTCAAAGGTAAGCTCTGAAGCTACAACCTGTGACTCGAGTCAATGCTTATTCCAATAAAATGTATTATTGTCTGATAGACAAGTGAGGAAAGGGGAGAATAGAGCATTTAAATGAATTCTCCAGACTCACACAGTTAACAAATAGCAGAGCCAGAATTTGAACCCAAGTATTTAGATGTCAAATACAATAATCATTCTACTACATCATTGGCAGTTTGGTGTGGAGTAGGTAATAACAATGACTGAAGCTATTTAAAATTTATAAAGTACTTTATATTCAATGATTTTTCTTGAGCCTTACAGCTTACAACACTTCTATGAGATATTATGCTCCTCATTTTGTAAATTAGGAAATTTAGATTCTCATAGAACCAATAAATGGTAGGACTTCTGGATCTAAATATAGTATTCTTCAAATTTTCAAGAGTTTTAAAATTTTCATGGAATTTTTGTCACTTTTCTATTCTTCATCTAACTTCTTAATAAATATTGCTTTTCTGTTTTTAGATTTTTGCAAGGCAATGGGGTTGTCTTTCTGAAGGCCACACAGCTAGGTGTGTCTGAGGTCGGATTTGAACTCAGGTACTCCTGACTCCAGGGCTGGTGTTCTCTATCCACTGAACCACCTAGCCGCCCCAATAAATATTGATTTTTAAAATTTTATATTGTATTGATCTGTTCTCTCTCTCTCTCTCTCTCTCCCCTACCCAGAGAATCATTTCTTATAACTAAGAATATAAATCAAGAGGGAAAAACATCAACAAAACTAACCAACAAATGAACTACATCTAGATTCAGACTCATAGACTGACACTTAAGCAAAAAATGGAAGAAGGTCCTTACTCATATATCTTTTGAAGCCCAAATTTAGTCATTGCAATTTTAGTGTTCAGTTTTTTTATTGTTTTATTTACATTATATAAAATATAACCTGGTCTATTTTTCACTTTGCATTTTACACTTATATATATAGTTATTATTTACATAATATATAATGTGACTTCATCTATTTATTTCACTCTGCATTATTTGATAAAAAATTTCTATTGTTTCCTCTGCATTGTTCATAATTTCTTATCACTTTAATATTCTATTTCATTCATATTCCACAATTTGTTTAACCACTACTCAATAGGTGGTCATTTAATTCCAATTTTCCTACTAGAAATATTTTTAATACATGTAGGAATTTTCTCTTTGCTGCCCTTTGGTTATGTACCAAGAATTGACATCTCTAGGTCAAACAGCACAACTGTTTTAGTTACTTTTCTTGGTGCAATTCCAAATTTCTTTCAATGTTTAAACCAATTCAAAATTCCACCTTAGTAGAGTTCTCATCTTTCTACAACCCCTCTCATTTTTATATATTTATAATATTTATTATTTTTCTGTCTTTGGTAAACCTTAAAATTGTTTTATTTATATTTCATTTATTATTAATATTTTCTCTCCTTTCTTCTCTTCCCTTCTCTTGTCCCATCCTTTAGTGACCTCTTTCATCACTTACAGAGACTCAGATTCTGCCTTTTGAATTACTCAGGCCAGGATCATTCAGTGATAACTTTTCAGAAGCATTAGCTCATGTTCTCTTTCTCCTACCTCCTCAAAAGCAAGATAGAGCTTAGATAGCTAGTGTGATGCTGAGACCCTTATAGATGGTGTCACATCTGAAATTACTCTTCATTTTGAGTCATTTCTACAACACTGAATTTTATCAAAAGTTATTCATTTTCTTTTAAACTTCAATCCATAGCCTCAAGGTTACTAGTTGAACATGGGCTTTCTGTTATGCTCTATATAGTATCATTCATATTATATATAAAGACATACATATAACATCTTTCATATACTATATTTAGTATCTTTTAGAAAGACATTTAAATCATACACATATAAGTATATCAGAGTTAGACAGAACGTTATTTCCACACTTCCATTTTACTAAATCCCTAAGGATGATTTATTCAGAATAATGAAAATTGTCAGACAGACGTATAATTGTATTTATCATATATAAATGACAATTTATAATATTAATCACTTGCACTCTGAAGAAGGGTCATAGTATAATATGGTGAGAGAAGGGAACTTAGAAGTCAGTTGATCAAAAATGGTGGGGGGTTTTTTATAGTTAAGGAAATGGAATCACTTGAAAGTTAAGTGATTTGCCCAAAATCACAGAGGTAGTCAATGACAGCTCTGGCATTCAAACCTAGGTTCTATGTCTCCAAATCCAGAAGACATGAGAATAATTTAGGTATCCTATGCATTATAGTTTTTTATCATAAAATGGATTAACTGGGTTACTTAAAGAATAGTTATGTCTAGTGAACAAATGATATAGCAAAAAGAGTTCTGGCTCAGAGTAAGAAGACATGAGTTCTACTTTCATATCTTTTATTTACTACCTATATGTTCTTCAGCAAATCCTTTTTAAAATCTTTGAGTCATAGTTTCTTCATCTTTAAAATGAGGAGATTAGGAGAGATGATTTCTTAATGTTCCTGATATTAAAACTAATTTTTTCAATCTTCAACTTTGGGAGAGTGTCTAAGAGAAAATCCTACCCAGATACTAAGTATTCTCCTTAATAATTTTCAAACCCTTATCCAGAATGTTATCTTATTATATTATTGTAAAAGAAATTAGAGATATGGGAAGAGTTTACTGGTTGCAAGACATTTTTCTCAAGTGGACTCCAAAGTTAGCTCATCTAGTTCAGAAAGGTCAGCATTATGTTCTTTAGAAGCTTGAATATGTAAGTTTTTAAAGGTTGGGGGAGATGGGGGCACTACAGAAACACAATTAAAGGAGATTGAATGCCTGACTGAGTGACGGAAATTTGAATTTTAGGAGGTAGATAATGGAGAGCCTATGAAAGATATGATTCATTAAGATTAATCTGACGTCTTTATGTATACTAGATGAGATTGGAGACAAAGAGGCTAATAAAGACACCTACCACCCTCTTCCAATTCCTAGCATATGATTCGATATTTATTAAATACAACCAAGTGTCACATATATGTAAAAATAGTATTCATATATAGCATATAGTATCCATATATAGCATATCCATATATATACCATATATGCACTTTATATAGTTATATAGTTAATATAGTTTATATAGTTAATATCTATATAGTATCATTCATATTATATATAAAGACATACATATAACATCTTTCATATACTATATTTAGTATCTTTTAGAAAGACATTTAAATCATACATATATAAGTATATTGTCATTCCTTTCATACATTTCATATAATTCTTCTAATATAATACATTCATATATAATCTTTAATATACATATGTCCTATATTTAAATGCATAGAATCCTTCATATATTTATACTATATTATAATCTGTATTATCTTTCCAATATAATTTAAGTTTCTTAAAGACAAAAAATGTTTTATTTTTGCTTCTATATCCCCAACACTGAGCAGGGGATACATTAAAGGATACTTAATGCTTATTGAATTAAATTGGATTACTGTGAGGGATCACTTCTGGGTGCAAGGAGAAGGAAAATTTCCTGAAGGAGGTGCTATCTCAATTGGAAAATGAAGTGAGAAAAGTAAAAGCTAGTGGATAGTGGGAGATAGAACAGTGTAAGAGTAAAAGTTTTTTTCATGATTACACAGATCAAGATGGAAATGGGAAAAATATTAGATAACAGCAACCTGGTTTGGAGAGAACATCAATTGCATAAAACAGACTAGCAAATAATAAGGCTAGAAGGAGAAAAGGAAGGTTTTAACTACCAATATGGGGAGTTTTCTCTTACAAATTGATTATTCCCAACTTCTTCAAGTATTAGGACATTTTTTAAATGAAAAAGTGAAAAACAAACAAAAAGAATTCTCTACTACCTGAATGATAGTAGTTGTACCATAACTGAAAAAATAGAAAAAATACAAAGGGGAAAAAAAAACAGTTACAAACTCAGTAATACTTCTAAATAAATTTATAATTTGTCAACTCTAATAGAATTTACATCCATTTGTAAAATAGTAATATATGTCTGTGGGCAAAAATCCCTAGTTTGTCCTGTCTACAAAAGATACTTTGATATTTCAATGCTATTCAATGATACAGATCATAACTTGTCCATGCCTGCCCATTTTGGGTGACTGCAGTACACATATTTCTATCTGTCTGCCATAGAAGATGCATTCATTTGTTAGAGGTCATCCTCTAAATCTTTTGATATTTCATGAATGCCTATGCAATATTCATGCTTTCCATTAGTTCTTTATTCTTGCTACTGTTTTTTTCTGAGTAAAAATTATTAGTATTTCCCCTATAACTCCTTATCTATAATCTATTGCAGTCTACTCATCCTCACCAAATATATATTTGCTAGAATTTTGGAGGCTTTCAAGTTTAATTCTTCAGAATATATTACTTTATGACTCTTAGTCATATATCATGGATAATTTCATGATCTTTTAAAAAAAAGATTAGGTTTTATGTGCTAGAGACTTTCCAAGCTTCTAAATCTAACTATTGTAACCAGGTCTCATGGGACTTGATTTAATATGATTGGCTATAACTCAGGACACTCTTCTAACATGTGTGTGTGTTTGTGTGTGTGTGTGTGTGTGTGTGTGTGTGTGTGTGTAGGTGTGTGTGTACCTAAAGGGAATTGCTTCCAACTGTTTTAAGAATAACCCTGAACTATCAGATTGACCTGAGTACGGCCTGGCCCAAAATATCATGTAAGGTAGGGAATGTCAAACACAGAGCTGATGTCCAGCAACATCACCAAGTGGACTAGAACTGGATTAAAGAAGAATTGGGAAATATTTAACAAAATTAATAAAAATTCAATTAAGCCTAATATGTGGTTTTCTAAAAGTCAAAAATATGAGGAAGAGATATTCATAATTGCTTTTTTGTGGCCTCCACTTTCTATTTGAGTTTGACAACACTAATTTAGAAGATTGGTTTAGAAAGGAGAACAATTGTGAACAAAAAGACAAATGCTGGGGGAAGCTAGGTGGCACAGTGGATAGAGCATAAGCCCTGGATTCAGGAGTACCTGAGTTCAAATCTGGTCTCAGACACTTGATAATTACCTAGCTGTGTGGCCTTGGGCAAGCCACTTAACCCCATTTGCATTGCAAAAACCTAAAAAAAAAGACAAATTCTGTAGGTAAGTTCAAAAGTCAGTTAGACTGAGATGATATATTGATATCCGTGATTGATCAATACCATGAATATATTTGAGAACTTTTTTCCTCACCATTGTATAAATTGTTCTCAAACATCTGTTCCTTTCACTCTATCACTTCATACAAACATACCCTCTTTCCTCTGAAATTTTCTACTTATCATTTCTATACATAATATAATTTGCTTAATTATTACTCAACAGGTAGACAGGATCTTAATTTCCAGTGTTTTTCCCTATTATAAAAAGAAATGTACATACAGGATCTTTTCCTCTTTCTTTGATCTCTTTGCAGGAATAGATTTCACAATGGTATTGTAAGGTCAAAGTCTATACACACACCTTAATAAACTTGGGGGACAGAAAGCCAAATTGCCTTTCAGAATTACTGGACCAAAAAATTTTAGCTCCACCAATAATGCATCAGTACACTTATTTTCCTGAAGAAGCTCCAATATTTGCCATTCTTCTCTTTTTTTTTTGTCTTTTCTGATGGGTGTGAATAGGACCTTCAGAATTCCTTTACTTCTCACATTTCTCATTATTAGAGATTTGGAACTTTTTTGATATAATTTTTGATAGATTGGATTTCTTAACAACTATCCATAGCATTGACAAGTTAGCTATTGAACAATGACTTTTGTTCTTTGACATTCAAATCAATTTCTTATATGTCCTGAAAATGAGTTTTTTTTAATCAAAGAAATACTATAAAGATTTTTTCTCCCTTGAAGTTTCCCAGAAAGGGAATGAGATATATTCCCACTTGGGTTTAAAATTTTATCCTAATCTACAGGGAAGGGGTGGGGAAGGGAAAGATAAGGGCAGAAGGGACTAATAAAAGGAAGGTAAAGGTATAAGTGAAAATAAATTGAAAGTTAAATTTTGAAAGAAAAGGTAAAGGGTAAAAAAAAAAAAACTTTGATGAGGAGGAATAAGAGGAAAGGAAAGAGAAAAACATAAATGAAAAATATAGGATGGAGGGAAATACCAAATTAGTTATCTTAACTGTAAATGTCAATGGGATGAACTGGAAAGTGAGTAATAGCAGAATGGATTAAAAACCAGAATCCTACAATATGTTGTTTATGAGAAACACATTTGAAGCAGAGAGATAAACACAGGGTAATGGTAAAAGGATGAAGCAAAATATATTATGCCTCAGTCAAAGTAAAAAACAAAATCATGGGTAGCAATCCTAATCCCAGATAAAATAAAAGAAAAAATTAATCTCATTAAAAGGGATAAAGAAGGAAACAACACCTTCTTAAAAGCCAGCATTGGAAATTAAACTAAATCATTACTAAACATGCATGCACGTAGTGGCATAGCATCCAAATTCCTAGAGGAAAAGCTAACTAACTTTCAAGGAGACATAGACAGCAATACTTTGTTGGAGGTGACCTCAACCTACCTGTCTCAGAACTAGATAAATCTAACCACAAAATAAACAAGAAAGAAGTTAAGAAGGTAAATGAAATATTAATGAAAACTTAATGGTGACACAAAAGAATATACCTTTTTTCTCAGCAGTACATGGTACCTATACCAAAATGGCACCTATTCCATGTACTAGGATACAAAAACCTTATAATCAAATGCAGAAAGGTAAAAGTAATAAATACACATTTCTCAGAACATGATGCAATAGAGATTTCATGTAATAAAGGGTCATGGAAAGATAAACCAAAAACTTATTGGAAACTAAATAACTTAATCTTAAAACATGGGTGGATCAAATAGCAAATAATAATAACATAATAATTATATCCAAGAAAATGACATTAATGAGACATCATACCAATTTTATGGGATTTGAGGACAAACTTTATATCTCTAAATGCCTATATGAATAAAACAGAGAAAGAGGAGATCAATGATTTGGATATACAACTTATAAAGGTAGGAAAAAAAGAAGAAATCAAAGATCCCAATTAAATACCAAATTAGAAATTCTGAAAAAAAATTTTAAAGCAAGAAAACCATTGATTTCATAAGTAATACTAAGAGTTGGTTTTATGAAAAATTCAATAAGATAGACAAATCTTTGGTTAATCTGATTTTAAAAAGAAAGAAGACACCATATTATTAGTATCAAAAATGAAAAGGGTGAACTAAGCACCATTGAGGAGGAAATTAAAAAGATAATTCAGAACTACTTTGCCAAACTGTATGCTAATATATTGGATAATCTGAGTGAAATGGATGAATAATTACAAAAATACAAATTGTCCAGATTAACAAAAGAGGAAATAAATTACTTATATAACCCCATTTCAGAAAAAAATAAATTAAAGAAACCATCAATAAACTCACTAAGAGAAAATCTTCAGGTTCAGATGGATTTACAAGTGAATTCTACCAAACATTTAAGGAAAATTAATTCCTATTCTACATTTTAAAAAATAGGAGAAGGAGTTCTGCCAAATTCTTTTTATGACACTAACATGTTGTTGATACCTAAAGCAGGAAAAAACAAAACAGACAAAGAAAATTATAGACTAATCTCTTTCTAATGAATATTGATGCAAAAACTTAAATGAAATTTTAGCAATGAGAGTACAGCAAGTTATTAAAAGGATAATACACCATGAGTAGGTAGGATTTATGCCAGGTAAGCAGGGATGGTTCAATGTTAGGAAAACACTCAACATAATTGCACATATCAATAGCAAAACCAACAGAAACCATATGATTATCTCAATTCATACTGAAAAAACCTTTGATAAAATACAGTATCCATTCCTATTAAAAATACTAGGGGGCAGGAGAAGAGTCTCTCCTAGGTGCTTTCTTCAAAATATTTCAAAAATCTTAAAATTATGACTCTAATTAAATTTTTGAGAGACAGAACTCATAGAAAGATCCAATGAGGCAATTCTCCAGCCCAAGGTAACCTGGAAAAAGTGGAAAAACTCCATTCCACAGGGCTGCAGGGGTGGCATACCAAGAGTGAAGAAACTTCATCCTACTAGGAACAGCCCCAGAACACCTGGGAGCCATGGCTCTCAGAAGCAGAAGCAGTTTCCTGACCAGCACCCCGGAGAGTACCAGGCACAACTTGGAAGATAAGCAGGGAGGCCTCTGCCAGAGTGAGTCCGAAGTTCAGGCCCTCAGAGAGGTTGCCACAGTGTGCTCAACCAGATCCAGGAAACGGAAACAGGAGTCAGCAAGCAGGAGCTTCCAGGCAACTACACTCTGAGTGCTCAGCCCACCAAAAGTAAGGGAGTGGAGAGAGACTTATGAGGTTTGTCCTCTGTCCCTGGAGCAGCACTCTGGGGCCCTGACCACATTCAGATCCTGGTCGCAGTCCAGGCCCCACCATAGAACAGGCACCTCCCCACAGCCCCATGGCAGAAGGGTGTGCTTGCAGTCATTCACCGACTAGGAGAGCCGTCAGAGCCTCACACACTGAGATCCTTGTGGGGTGGTGTCTCAATAATGCTCAAAAGCTCAGGAAGCACTCCCAAACCAGGCACAGGCTGGGGAAATGAGTAAACAGAGAAAAAAGAGGAACTTGACCATTGACAAATACTTTGTCTATGATCCCAAGGAGGAGCAAAATACTCAGTCTGAAGATGAGGTATTACAAGCTTCTGTATCTAAAGATTCCAAGAAAAAGGAAGTTGGGCTTAGGCTATGACAGAGTTCAAAATAGATTTTGAAAATCAAGTAAAGGAGATAGAAGAAAAATGGGAAAAGAAATGTAAGAAATGCAGGAAAAACATAAAAAAGAAGTCAGCAGCTTAGTCAAGGAGATCTAAAAAAAATGTTGAAGACAATAACATGTTAAAAAACCAACTTAGGTCAAATGGATAAAATAGTTCAAAAAGTTATTGAGGAGAAGAATGCTTTAAAAATCAGAACTGGCCAGATGGGAAAGGAGATAAGAAAGCTCTCTGAGGAAAACAAATCCTTCAGATGTAGAATGGAGCTAAAGGAAGCTGATTACTTTATGAGAAATGAAGACACAATACTTCAACACCAAAAGAATGAGAAATTAGAAGAAAATGTAAAACACCTTATTGAAAAAAACACCTGATCTGGAAAATAGATTCAGGAAAGATAATTTTAAACTTATTGTGATACCTGAAAGTCATGATCAGGAAAAGAGCCTTGATCTCATTTTTAAAGAATTCCTACAGGAAAATTGCCCTGATATCCTAGAAGCAGAGGGCAAAACAGAAATTGAAAAAATCCACCAATCTATGCCGGAAAGAAATCAAAAAAAAACCCCTAGAAATATTATATCCAAGTTCCAGAACTCCCAAGCCAAAGAGAAAATATTGCAAGCAGCCAGGACACAATTCAAATATCGTGGAGCTGCAGTCAAGATCACATAGGATTTAGCAGCAACTACATTAAAGGATAATAGAGCTTGGAATATAATATTCTGGAAGGCAAAAGAAGTTTGGAATGCAACCGAGAATCAACTACACAGCAAAACTGAACATACTCTTCCAGGGGAAAAGATGGACTTTCAATGAAACAAAGGAATTTCAAATGTTCCTGTTGAAACAAAAAGTTTCACCTTCAAACACAGGACTCAGGTGTAGCATAGAGAGCAGAGTAGAAGGGTAAATTATGAGGAACTTAATGATGATGAACTTCATGTATTCTTGCATAGAAAAATGATGCTGATAATGCTCATATGAGCCTCCTCATTCGGTAGAGCAGGTAGAAGGAGCTTTTATAGATGAAGCACAGGAGACAGATGAATTTCAAGATAAAAGATATTGTAAAAATGGAGTCAAAAGGGAAATGTACTGGGAGTAAGAGAAAGGAGAGGTGGAATAGGTCAAGATATTTCATATAATAAGATATTTTTTTGCAATGAGCTTTTGCAATGATATGGGAGAGGGGAAGGCAAAGGGGAATGAAGGAAACTTCACTCATCAGAAATGGCTCAGAGAGGAAATAGCATACACACTCAATAAGGTATAGACATCTGGAGTAAGAAGGAGAGAAGGGGGACAGGGTGAAGGGGGGGATGTGGGTGATGGAGGAGAGGGAAGATCAAGGTTGAGAATAGTCAGATGAAGAATGTGATCCACCCAAGACAGAGCTGATGGTATAAGAACACAGACTGAAACACATTCTTTTCTCTTTCTTTTACTTTATTTCTCATGAGGTTCTATACTTTTTTGGGGGGAGGGGGTATTATGTTTGCTCTTAAACAAAAATATTTTAACATTGTATAAAGAAATGTGGAGTTTGAACAAAGATTAAAGACTATTTCACATTAAAGACTATTACCTTTAGGATATGATTTCTTTCTCATCACATTCAACTTGGATCAATGTATACCATGGAAACAATGTAAAGACTTGGACTGCCTTCTGTGAGGGGTGGGGGTGGGGTGGAAACAAGATTGTGGGAAACATTGTGGAATTCAAAATAAATAAAGAAAAAAGAAAAATACGAGAAAGTTTAGAAATTAATGGAGTTTTCCTCATGGCAAATAGTAAATAAACAGTAAATAGTATCTATCTAAAACCATCTTCAAATAGTATATATAGTCAGAATAAACTTGGAGCTTTTCCAATAAAATCAGTGGTGAAACAAGGATGCCCCTTATCATCATTACTATGCAATAAAGTATTAGAAATACTAGATGTAGCAACTAGAGAAGAAAAATAAATTGAAGGAATCTGAGTTGAGAACAAGGAAGCAAAATTTTCAGTTTACAGATCATTAAATGGTATACTTAGAGAAGGTGAGAAAATCATCTTAAAAAACACATAAATCACCACCATTTCTATATATAAACAACAAAGCCAAAGAGCAAGAGACAGAGAGAAAAATTGCATTTAAAGTAAGTATACACAACATTAAATCCTTGGGAAATCTACCTCCCAAGACAAATCCAGAAACTGTATGAACACAATTATAAAGCACTTCTCACTCAAATAAAGTCAGAACTAAATAATTGGGAAATAGTCAATTGTTCATTGTTAGATTGAGCTAATAGAATAAAAATGATAATTCTACCAAATTAAATTACTTATTCAGGGCCATACCAAACAAAGTACCAAATAATTATTTTACTGAGCTAGGAAAAAATAGTAATAAAATTCATTTAGATCAACAGAAGGTCAAGAATAGCAAGGGAAGTGACGAAAAAATGTAAAGAAAGGTGGTCTAGCTCTACCATATCTAAAACTATACTATAAAGTAGCAATCATCAAAACTGTCTGAAACTGGTTAAGAAATAGAGTAATGGATCAGAGGATTAGAATAACTTCAAAAGAAACTTCAGTAAATGATTAAAGCAATTTATTGTTTGACAAATCCAAAGACAGCAGCTTCAGAGGTAAGAACTAACTATTTGACAAAAATTAGTGGGGTGGCTAGGTGGTACAATGGATAGAGCACCAGCCATGGAGTCAGGAGTACCCAAGTTAAAATCTGACCTCAGACACTTAATAATGACCTAGCTGTGTGGCCTTAGGCAAGCCACTTAACCCCATTTGCCTTGAAAACTAAAGAAAAATTATTTGGAAAACTGGAAAATAGTATGACAAAACTAGGAATAGATCCACATCTCACACCCCATACCAAAATAAGGTCAAAATGGGAAAAAGAAATTAATAGATCAAGAAATACTCTATCAGATCTATGGAAAGGGGACAGATTTATGCCCCCAAAAGAATTAGAACACATTATAAATTGCAAAATGAATGATTTAACTATATTAAATTTAAAATGTTTTCCACTAATAAAATCAATGCTGCAAAATTCAAAGGAAAAAAGAAAACTGGGAAACAATTTTCACAACTAGGAGTTCTGATAAAAGTCTCCTTTCTTTTTTTAGAAAGATTTTATTTATTTTCTTTTATAATTTCTCCTTCATTCTTGCTTCCTTCCCCCCAGCCCCCACAGAAGGCATTCTGTTAATCTTTACATTGGTTCCATGTTATACATTGATCTCAGTTGAATGGAACAGAGAGAGCATATCCTTAAGGATGAAAAATAAAGTATGAGATTAGTAAAATTGCATAATAAGATAACAGGTTTTGTTTCTAATTTGAAGGTAATAGTCTTTGGTCTTTGTTCAAAATCCATAATTCTTTCTCTGGATACAGATGGTATTCTTCATTGCAGAAAGCCCAAAATTGTCCCTGGTTGTTGCACTGATAGAATAAGCACAGCCATCAAGGTTGATCATCACCCCCATGTTGCTGTTAGGGTATACAGTGTTTTTCTGGTTCTGCTCATCTCTCTCAGCATCAGTTCATGCAAATTCCTCCAAGCCTCTCTGAATTCCCATCCCTCCTGGTTTCTAATAGAACAATAGTGTTCCATGATATATTTATACCACAGTTTGTTAAGCCATTCCCCAATTGAAATATATTCACATAATTTCCAATTTTTTGCCACCACAAACAGGGCTGTTATATTTTTGTACAAGTGATGTTTTTACCCATTTTCATCATCTCTTCATGGTATAGACCCAGTAGTGGCATTGCTGGGTCAAAGGGTATGCACATTTTTGTGCACTTTGGGCATAATCCCAAATTGCTCTCCAAAAGTTTGGATGAGTTCACAACTCCACCAAGAATGTATTAGTGTCCCAGATTTCCCATATCCCTTCCAACATTGATAATTGTCCTTTGTGGTCATATTGGTCAGTCTGAGAGGTGTGGGGTGGTATCTCAGAGTATGCTTTAATTTGCATTTCTTTAATAAGTAATGATTTGGAGCAATTTTTCATATGACTATGGATTGCTTTGATTTCCTCAGCTGCAAATTGCCTTTGCATATCCTTTGACCATTTGTCAATTGGGGAATGGTTTGGGTTTTTTTGAAATTTTGATTCAGTTCTCTGTATATTTTAGAAATGAGTTCTATGTCAGAAATACTAGTTGCAAAAATTGTTTCCCAATTTACTACACTTCTTTTGATCTTGGTTACAGTGGTCTTGTCTGTGCAAAAACTTTTTTAATTTAATGCAATCAAAATTATCTAGATGTTTACTATTTCTTCCTTGGTCATAGATCTGACTGGTAAACTACTCCTTGATCTTCTAGTTTGCTTATAATATTGTTTTTTTATGTCTAAATCCTGTATCCATTTGGATCTTATCTTGGTATAGGGTATGAGGTGTCAGTCTAATCTAAGTTTCTTCCATACTAACTTCCAATTTTCGCAACAGTTTTTTTTAATTGAAGAGAGAGTTTTTGTACCAATAGCTGGACTCTTTGGGTTTATCAAACAGCAGATTACTATAATCATTTCCTTCTATTGAATCTAGTCTATTCCACTGATCCACAACTCTATTTCTTAGCCAATACCAATACTTTATAATATAATTTTAGATCTGGTAAGGTTAAGCCACCTTCTTTTGCACTTTTTTTCATTGAATTCCTGGAAATTCTTGAAGAAGTCTCCTTTCTAAAATAGAGAACTGCATCAAATTTATAAGGTTACAAGACATTTCCCAATTGATAAATGGTCAAAGGATATGAATAGACAGTTTTCAAATGAAAAAATTAAAGCTATATATAATAATATGAAAAAGTAAATTAAACTAACAATGAGGTCATCTCATACCTTTCAGACTGGCTCAGATAAGAGGCTGTGGGAGAACTGGGACATCACTGCATTGCTGGTGTAGTTCTGAATGGATCCAATCATTCTGGGGAACAATATGGAACTATGCCCCCAAAAGGCAATAAAACTATTCATGCCCTTAGACCCAGCAATTCCAATTCTGGGCCCATATACAGAAGAAATCATAAAAAAATGGGAAAAGTACCATATGTTCCAAAATTTTCATAGTAGCTCTTTTTATAGTGGCAAAGAATTGAAATTTAAAGATGCCCATCAATTGGGTAATAACTAAACAAGTTATGGTACATGAGTGCTATAGAATATTATTGTTCCATAAGAAACTATAAATGGTCAGACTCTAGAGAAGCATGGAATACATTACAGGATCTGATGCTGAGCAAAGGGAGTAGAACCAAGAAAACAATGTAACAACAACATTGTGAGATGATCAATCTTGATGGAAGCAGCTCCTATCAACAATTCAGAGAGCTAGGATAATCATATTAGACCAGCTATGGACAATGTCATCTCCATCCAGGCAATAAAAGCAAACCAAAGAAAACCAAAATAAAAACAAATACATAAAAAAACCTTCAAAATCTGATGAACATTTTATAAAATGTATGTCTTATGTATCTCTTTCCTTTAATCCTAATTCTTCATACTGAAAATGACTATACTATAAACATGTTTATCAAAAAAATGTATGTACAATATTAACCTAACTATTCACTGCTGAGGGAAGCAGGGTGGGAAGGGACGGTGGAAGGAAATATTTTTAACTTAAAAATATGCATATGTATTTGGATGAATGTTAAAAAAATAAAATGGATTAACTTTAACAAAGATAAAGTATATCATTAGTTATTTTAAATGGCTTCTTCCTTTTTGTCTGTTTGGTTTGTTTCTTTTTCTTTTGTGCATTATTCAGTATTCATTTATACCAAGTTCATTGGAGTTGGAGCAGGATTTCTTCCTATTTATCTCTTTGTCTAGTGCTTCTACCTAAGACTTTCCTTGAGAACATCTGAATTTAATTGGTTCAGCATTTCTTTTCAGTCCTCCAGAAGTTTTAGGTTCATAGTATGACAGATTTTTGAACTGTGATTATCTTATCATATAATCTTATTTGACAGATGAGAGACCTTAGACACATAGAGGTTGAATGACTAGCCCAACATCACACAGCTAGTAAAGAGGTAAGATTTTAACCTGATTCTGTTTAACCCCAAATCCAGCCTTTATCCACTCTACTGTCTCTAAGAGATCAGGAATCCACATTCTCTCCCTAGGTTGCTGTTACAAGTGAACCATAAGGTTCTTTTCTCTCCTAGGCCCTCCCTTTAAGAAATCCTAAAATTTTCTGCTACTGTCATTCTACATCTGCTATACCTGGGGCTGTTGGAGGGATAGAAATATCCTGAAGAGAGCAGTATGAAGAAAATAACTGTCTTTATCTAATTTCCATCTGTGTTTTGCTCACTGTGAATTGCTACAGTCTGATAGATCTAACCTATCCTTTTTATAGTTCAGAGAATATCAACAATAGCCCTGACCTCATTAAAACAATTCAATGATAAGACACAAATAATATCCTATATGATGTGTGAAAGAGTCAATAAAGTAATATGCCTCTAATTCTCTTCTCCTTAATCCTATCACTACCACCACCTCCATCAATGATTTGACAATTATGTCTCATATGCTGGCATTGAAATATCATTAAAACACATTCCCATGCAAAGTCTTCATCCTTTCAGAAGGATCAGGGTCTTCTGGGCAAACTCTCTATAAATTCTCGAAGGGGAAAGGGACAAAAGAACCAATGAGAGCATTTGAGAAGAAGAAATTAGGGATTTCATTACCAAGGAAACCCTCTTCTGATTTCAAGGGTAGAAGAGGAGAGGACAATCTAAGACAATTTCAAGGTTTTTCAAAAAATAAAAGCCCATGTTTCATATATAGTCAGAAACCTGGTTACATACTAGGTGAAAAGATGAAATCTTCATTGCATACTTGAAGCTATCTCCCTCCACCACCTCTGATCTTCCTCCAGTATTGCCTCTCTTGCAACTTTGAATCAGATTCTTGATGGGGTAGGAGACTTTAGTAATCATTTAGTACAGTTACCTAGTATGTTTTTCAGACACTTAAAGTGATTTATAATAACTGTTGTTGTTCAGAAGCATCTTTGAACTTCATCAAAGAAATCCAAGCATGGCATAGCACTAGGGATAGTACTGAGTTTGAATTCAAAAGATGAAGTTTCATAGGATCATTCAGAGCTATAATGAGTCATAAAGTCCATCTAATCTGACCTACAGAGCATCAGTAAGCAAAACAAGCGAGATTTGAACACAGGTCCTCTAACTTCAAATCAAAATAATTTTCCCACTTTTTGTTTCAATCTGTTGTTCACTATTTATGGGACCTTAGGACTGGAACATGGTAGGTGTTTCATAAATGTTTCTTGAACTGAATTCTTTCAATGTTAGTTTCCTCATATGAAAATGAGAGATTTGGATGAGGTGACCTCTAAATCAAGCCATCAATAGTCATTTATAAATATATCAGATTTTGTGATTAGCTGGAAATTCAAGGAAGAAGAAAACATAGTTTCTAACTTCAAGAAGTTTACATTCTAAGGGGGAGAAAATATGACTAAGTAAATAAATATTTACATACAGTATAAATGGAAAGTAATGCATTTGTGGGCAATGAAGGACAGACCTTTTGCAGAAGATGGGAAAGGACCTATATAAAGATAATAGAATTGGGTCTTTAGAAGAGCCAAGGGTATTAGATTTGGTTCCCTGGATGGCATTGACATAGTTCCTAGAAAGTTTAGTCGGAATTTAGTAGTTTCAGGGGACACATTCAATGATTTTAAAGAGAGATGAGCACTACTTTCTGAGGACATCTAATATAATAGAACTTTGAATTTGGGAGCAGAAAAACTTTAGATCTGTTAGATTTTTGCCATGAACTAGTGATGTGACTTTAGATAAATCACTTTCCTTCTCTAAGTTTTAATATCTTCATGTGAAAAATGAAAGAATTTAACTAGATGAAGTTTCTTAACCTGATCTCATATATCTCCCCAGATAGATTTCGGGGTGGGAGGGTCCATGAACTTGGGTTAGAAAAACAATACATTTTTATTCAGAGGAATGCTGATAAATATTTAACAAGAAGCATGGAAAGGGGATTATAGACACGACTCACACTTTAAAGTTTAATCTGTATTATTAGCATTTTCTCTATCACTTTCTTAAACCTAGAGAATCAACAAAGCAATAAATTAAGCCTCAATTTGTGGTGTTTACTGTTTTCCAGGTGAGAATACTCACCTGGACAATTTAACAATTGATCAGAGAGTAAGATTGAGTTGACTCAAGCACACCAGTCTTTATCTTAATCTAAACAGTGTCCCTTTTCATCACATGCCTTTATTTTATGTATTTAAAAACATTATTCTAAGAAAAAGTCCATAAGTTTCACCAGACTTCCAGAAGTCTAGGGCAAAGAAAAGGTTGATGAAAAGGTTGTCCTTCAGTATGGAAGGAGACCATGACATCAGGGGAGATGATGCCATGACAAGCATGTGAATTAGATTTGAGTAGGGGGTGGGGGGGGTGCTAAATCACCAGCTTCACTCTCTCCTCCAGAGATAATCTGGATCCAGTAGCCAGATATGAATCAGGATGACTGAAGATACTCTGGATGCAAGGGTTAAGTGACTTGCCCAAGGTCACACTGCAAGTAAGTGACAAGTGTCTGAGGATGGATTCGAACTCCCATCCTCCTGAATCCAAGACGTTTTCTCTATCCACTACACCACCTAGCTGCCCAGGGCAAAGAAAATGTTATGAATGTCTTAAGACGATCGCTAAATTTCCCTCTAATTTTCATTTCTATGATCCTTCTCTTCTAAATTCTTAGTAAATGTATTTTAGTCATTTATACATGCATTTATTTTCTTTCTTTCATCCTCTCTCCTCTTTTCCCTCCACTCCCTACCCTATTTCTTCTGTCTTCTGTAAACTCTTCTGGGTCCATATCTTTCTTCCTTGGAAAAGAAGAGAGAGGGAAAGAGAGAAACAATCATCATTACCAACATTCAAGTTAATAATAATTATACATTCATTTTTCTTGCTCTCATTTCTTCTTTACAAAAGCATTTAAACTGCCCTCATACAACCACCAACTTTTCTGGGGAGTGGGGGTCAATTCTCTCAATTTGACCTTTAAGACCCTCAAGAATTTTGACTTTAGGAAATATCTATTCTGTTACTCAAGAAGGTAGACCTAGAGTCTGTACCCCTAAAGGCTCGTGTAAGCAAGGTCCCCACAGGAATGTCATAAGCAACTCTTCTCACATGCACAAACAGAATAATGTGCTCAATTGTTCATTTACAGGAATTTGTAACACATTGTTTGAAATAAACTAGACCCCAAAATTAATTTTATCTGTGTGTGTGTGCTTGCACAAATGTGTGGGCAAAGCCTTTAGTAATCATTTAGTACACTTCTCTCATTGTAAAAAAAAAAAAAAAGGAAAAAAAGGAAACTAAGAGGGGAGCATAGTTGTACAAAGTCAGAGAATTAGTGACCAAACTGCAAGGTAAGATTGGAAAATTGACTGGGGTCCAGTGTTTTGTTCTTTCTCACTCTTCCTTGTGACCCTCTGATCAGTAGCTCTGTTCATTTACATAGGTCATAGGAAAATAATTATTCACATTTATATATCACTAATGAGAAATAGAGGGGGCTAGAATTGGCACACCACCATTGATCTATGCAGCACTAAAGTTTATAACAACCCCATGTGAGATAAGTAGGGCAAGTATTATTTCCATTTTTTCTGTTGAAGCAATAGAGCCCAGAAAAGGGGAAAATGACTTACCTTTAGGAACATAAGTCCAGAAAAATGGGAAACATAAGCACTAATTAGCAGCAGAGATTTGAACACTTTCAATTTTTCTTTCCACCATGCAATGATATAAAAAAAAAAAAAAACATTTCACTACTTCCTAAATTGGGTTTTCTTCTAGAGATCTATGCTTGGGTCTGGTAATTGTTCTTAGAGCCAATAAGACCCAATCTAAATCTGGTTTTATTAAGTTGAACTTGTCACCACTGGTGTCTAAAGATGCCACTAGCTTTCCTCCACAGCCTGAGGGCTTGTGGAAAGAGTTTTACTTCAGCCTTATCCTGAGTTCTATAGGAAAGGAATACCAATGAAGAGACCACATGGTGTGATGAAGATATTATGGTTCCAGGAATCAATATACTTGAGCCTATCTGTTTCGGAGATACTTACCATGAGATACCACATAATGATATAATTTGCTCTCTAAGAAGATATTTTTCAAACACAAGAATACAATTTCACATGGGTCAACTGTAAGCCTTTAGGAAAATGACTGACATCTACCTCTATTCTACCTCTAAATCCTTAAGTCCTTTGATCCCTCTGAGCTTAATTTATCTGTAAAATAAGAGTTGGTCTCAATGATGTTCTTCAGTTCTAAAATCTTATTTAAATTATTTTTCTTTTCTCTTTTTCCTTCCTTCCTTCTTTCCTTTTTCTTCCTTCCTTCTTTCCTTTCTTCCTTTCTTTCTTTTGCTTTTTCCTTCCTTCCTTCCTTCCTTCCCTCCTGTCTTTCGTTAATTCTTTTTTTTCTTTCTTTTTCTGAGGTTGAGAGCATAGAAGAATTGTTTTGTACCAGTGCAGGAAGTACTCACCCTGATGAAATCATGGCTCTACTGGAGTATAATACGAGATATGCTCAGGGACAGGTTGGATTACACACAAAACTAAAGGAAATAGAGAAATGAATTGCCCAAGATCACACAGTATCAGAGATGAGATTTGAACTTACAATTAGTGATGTAGTTTGGAGTAGCAATGTGAGATGCTAGATCAAACTCCTAGATGGAACTTAAAAGTTTGAGTATTTTGGTTCAATTCAAATTGATTACACACAAAAGCTCTTGTCAGTCAGAATTGATCAGCTCCCTACCAACTGAACATGTGCAATGTTCACACCCTCTTTAGTGCTTCAAGTTCTTCAACTAAAGTATAGGAGAATCTCTTGGTTCATGAGCCCCTACCCATTTTGAAGCCCATTCTTGGTTGTCTGCTCATTGTAAACACTGAAGAATTCAAATGATCTGAAATTTACTAACAGGAAATGGAAAGTTAAAAAAATTCATTAGTCATGCTTCTGATAGAATGCAAATTTCTAATTCCCTCTACTCTTTCTTTTTTTGCCCTATCCCTGATTCTTATTAGGATGAGGGGACTTGATGGACCCAATATCCTTTTTTTTTGTGGATGATTGCTACTAAATATTCTAAATTTCATAGTAGCATGAGGAGGGGAATCTACCTCACCATAGTCATTGCACATCATCTATATACCATGATGTTGAAAACAACTTTGAATAAAGAAAAATGATTCATTAAACCTACCATTATAGTGACAGTGGCTGAGGATATATAGAAATATATCCTCAGTCACTGATATAAGATATAGATTTAGATTTAGATATCACTCCGAGCATACAACGAAATAGAAAGAAAAACATTTCTGCCCTCAAGGAACTTACAGCAAATTGTGTGTGGGGTGGGGGAACAGGCATTAATAAAAAAGGTATCTATAAGATATATAGATTATTGGAAAGTAATTTTAAATGAGAAGGCACTGGCAGTTAGGGAGACCAGGAAAAATCTTTTGTAGAAGGCAATAGAGCTGAATCTGGAAGGAAAAGTCATTCTAAGAGTAGAATTTGAAAACAGAGATTATTCTGGACATGGCAGAACCAATGCAAAACATATTCAGATAGTAAATGGAGTATCATAAATGAAAATAGTAAGCATGACAATATGGTTGGATCTTAGAGTTTGTGGGGAATAGGAAAATGTAAGAGAACTGGACACATAAGAATATCCAGGTTGTAAAGATCTATAAATGCTAAATAAAGGAGTTTATACTTGATCCTAAAGGTAAGAGTGATCAGTGAAAGGTTATTAAATAGGATGGTGATATGGTCACATCTGTGATTTATTAAAATCACTTTGGCAGTAATGTGGAGGATGGATTGCAGTGGGGGAGGCTTGAAGTAGGAAGATCAATTGGGAGGCCAATGATATGGAAGCTCTGAAGTAGGAAATGGTTGCAAAAAGCAGTTCTTATAATTATTCAAGATCTAATATTCTTTTAGCATTCTTTTCACTTGCATTACTGTACTCACTATTTATATTGTTATTCTGGTTCCATTTATTTATTTTATTCAGTTTCTATGACACTTCCATCAGTTTGGGTTTTTTCCCTAGTTCTTCATATTTTTCATTATTTATGGTACAATAATTTGCTGTTATACTCATATGCCATTCTTTGTATAATCATTCCCCAGTTCTTTACTATCACCAAAAAATGTGGTCATAACTCTTTTGATATAGACAGTCTTTCTTTCTGATTTTGAGCTTGGACAGCCACCTTGCTTTCCAGAGAAGAAAACTAAAGGAAATAGAAAAATGAATTGACTAAGTTCACACAGTATCAAAGATGGGATTTGAACTTACAACTAGAGTTTTAATTTAATTTATTCTGAATTTAATAAAACATTCATTTCCATAATATAGCAGAATAGAAAAAAAAGATTATTGTGCATGATTATGTACTACTACTTCCTATTCCTTTTAGATATACAGTAAAGTTATCATGTGACTTTCTTTTTTTTTTCATTTTATTCTTTCTTACCCCCAGATGGTTATATTAGACACAAACATGTATGGGTAGAGGTGTAAAACCATTCCCATACATGCAGATAGCATCTCCCTTAGTATATCTTTTGTAGTTAATTTGGATACTTTTAATATTCAGAATGACTTAGTAATTCAAAGATGTTCTTAAAATAAGAACTTATTAGTATATGCAATATTCTCTTAGATTATTCAATATTGTTTTGAAATTTCTAAAAATATCAATAAGAGAATCTAGATCTTCAAACTTCAATCCCTCCAACACAGAGAGAGAAGAGAGAGAGAAAAAAAGAGATTTACACACATACACACAGACATATCTGCATATATGTTTACACATGTATCACCACCACCACCACCAACTCAAAGCTTCTCATAATTTGTTCACTTTACATTTGACTGTCCAATTTTCTAGAGTAAGAAAATGTCATATTTGTTCAAACATTTGAATGAGTTTGTTAAGAATCTAAGCATACAATGGTTATTAATTTTCTTTGTTCTGATGTCTTTTCCTCCCCTGGCTTCTGTAAACATACACCAAACCTATAAAATGCTAATGAAAAACAAATAAATTCAGTAAGGGAATAATACCAGTCTTGAGGTCCCCCTTGGCCATGGCCTGGAGTACCCAGTTCCTGCTCACTAATTATTTCCAGGCCATTTGGAAACTGGTAGCCATGTGAGAAGTGATTAGATCAGAGAGGATATTTTGATCTGGAGCATAATTCTATTGCCACCCATTGTTCTCATACTCTAACAATTTTCACATGGACTCTGGATTTCTTTTGTATCTTTATGTCTTCTAATTACTTGCTCTCAAAACATAATTAAACTTAGTGAGCTGAAAACAGGGACCCGCACCCAGACTTCCAAAGTAGTTTGAAACCATCATGCTGGAAAATCATAGGGCAATAAACAGCCGTCCCATCCAACAATGCAAAATTAGATCAGGAAATAATAAGACTTGGGTTGAAAAATTCATATTTACAAGACAAGCCAGCATGCACTCTTCAGCCCACTCCTGGATGTGACAGCCCATACCAACTGGCAACACATGGGACAGGCAGATGCTCCCAAACCAGAATTACTTAACAGGAACCATCCCAGACTAATAAAAGAGAAATCAGATTTAATTTGTTATCCTCAACCAAGGGAGAAACACCAGGCATGCTGGTTTTAGTTAGTGAGGTTTCCCTACTCCAACATCCAATTGACTTTATTTGGAATAAATTCACAAAATGTCAAGTATTTCTTAATGACAGATACAAATAGAAAATTGGTTAAATGGGAATCAGCAAATGATGCAACAAATGCAATTTTCCTCATTCAAATATGCATAATACTATATAACCTAAACTTTATGAAATGTAATAATAATTTAGAGACAACACAATGCCAAAAATTAGCTAATAGGAACATAGGATTTAAAAACAATGTATTTCAACATAATTTATGTTATATAATAGGCAGTGAATAAATTCTATACTTAACATTCTATTTTAGTGAATGTATAGGTCAACTCCTTTATTTTAATAGAGGAAACAAGAACTTTATCCAAGTCCATTCAGGATAAGAATCAAGATTCAAACCAAGATTCTCTGATTTAACGTCCAGGGTTCTTTCTGTTCATTTAGGATCATAAGGAGCAATTTAGGTCTCTGGGCAACAGTAAGAATTCTTCCCTCAGGAGGAGGAGGAATACAGGGGAAAAACTAGGCAATATTAAAAACAAAAGCAATTAAAATGACATTTTAAAATTAATCAGGGACTCAAATTCAATTTAAAATCCATCACATAAAAATATTGAAAATAGAATATATAAAACATTTTTAAAACAAGAAACAAAAAGTAATAGAGAAGAAAACAGAAATAGAAGCATTTTGTTGCTATCCTGTTAAACTGTGTGCCTCTGTGAATATTGGCAGAACCAATATATGAATGAATATATGAAAATATATTATATAAATATATATACACATATATAAATATACACCATATTGAAAAGCATAAATATTACTTTTCTGACAAAAGTCCATATAGTCAAAGCTGGTTTTTCTAGGAGTAATGAAAGATGCTAGAGTTGCACTATAAAGAAAGCTGAATGAAACAGAATAGATGTTTTCCATTTGTGGTTGCTGGAGAAGACTTGAGAGTTCCTTGGACAGCAAGGAAATCAAATAAGTCAATAATTAAAAAAATCAATTCACACTATTCACTAGAAGGTCAAATACTGAAACCAAAGCTTAAATACTATGGGCACATAATGAGAAGTTGGGACTCATTAGTGAAGGCAAAAGGAAAAGGAGACAGCAGAGGATGAGTTGGATAGATAGTGTCATGGAAGCAATGAATACAAATTTGGACAGGTTTCTAGAGATAGCAGAAGATAGAAGAGCTGACATACTTTGGTCCATAGAGTTACTAAGATTTGCACATAACCAAACAATTGAACAACAGCAACAAATACATACACAGACATATGTGTATGTATATATACAATGTTTGCATTTATAAATGTATAAAAACATATATAAACTATATATCACAGTTCCCATTATCTATTTTGTATTGATTGTATATTACAATGTTTGAATCTATTGATTATAAAGTTCCTAGTAATTTTCTAAAATTAAAAGAAATAATTGAGACAAAATTCAGTGCATTAGGACTTGGGGGTTAGTTACCATAATGAAATTCTGCCTTGCATACCTACCAAATTTGATGTACTGGGATAAAACACCAATATCTCTGACTTAGTTATGATGGCTATACCCTACTTTGAAAAAAAAATCATTCAATTGCTTTTTCACCCTGATTAATGAGGCAAAAACTCCAGAAAAAGAGAATTGAAAAAATTTATTATAAATGCTTCAAGGTAGCAACACATTGATGGGCTGATCATTGAAGTTTAGCAATAGCTTCAAGGTGGAGACACCCTTTATATGTAACCTTAAGATAATGTAGATGGGTTGACTGACCCCTGGTATCTCAGCTCCTCCCCAAGAAGCAAGACATGACAATTTGAAGATAGAGGTATGAGACAAAGAGCTGATGATACAAAAAACTAACAGAGCTTCCCCCAACACTAATTAATAAGCAAAGCTGGGAATATTGAATAATTGAGTCAATATAACTACCACCTGATGTTCCTCCCTGGACTAAGGGAGAGTCTTGTAAAATCATATATATACTTAAACCTTCTAAACTTTGTATTATTTTCATTAATTCCTTACGTGTGTTTAGGTCTTTATGGTTTGCTCATATATTATCTTGTTTGATCCTAAAACCAACTTGTGAGGTATTAAGGAAAAGATAATACAACTACCAATTTACAGATGAGGAATGTGGTGATCAGAGTAGTAAATTGATGAGCACAGTTATACCAGGGTAAGAGGCAGGGATAGAAGGCTTGAGAACTAGATTTGATGTCACAAAGTCAAGGTTCAATAATTAACTCTGTCCTCAAAGTTGTATTTCTTTGTGTAATTAAACAAACCAATAAATGTTTCCTGAACACAGTACCAGTCACTGTGCTGAGTTCTGGGGTTACAAATTAAAGCAAAAGAGAAAGACAGTCTCTGACCTCAAGAAATTTATATTCTAATGGAGAAAGAATATATGAAAAGGAACTAGAGAGTAGAGAGAGAAGCCACCCAATCAGAGACCAAGAGAGAAAATAGTAAGACTCTCAAATTTCCTGGGCATTGGTTTCCTTAATTAAATACATCAAATAGTGTATGCCCTATTTGACTTCTAGGTTGGTGGTAAAGGTCAAGGGAGATAATGAAAATAGGAATTGCTTAATAATAAATTGAAGAAAAAAGTGTTATTAAAATCTTCTCCACAAAGGTCTTGCTTTGACCTCATTGTAACATGGGGTTGGCCTTAAGTTCTCAAAGGCTCTGCCAATGAATACAAGTGCTGTGAAGTCCTATTGCTGGAGACGCTTCACATAAAGTCCCATTGACAAATTGCACCAGCTAACCAATGATGAATCTAGCAAAGGGGAGAAAGGCTGATTGTTGGAATAGTTCTTAAGGAATGTCTTTTCTAATAATAATGTTATTAAAAATAAATCATAATAATTTGTATAAAACTCTACAATTTGCTCAGCACTTTACACATATACCTTATGATCCATGAAAGAGAATTAAAATGAACAAACCAAAATCATCTTCAGTTTTATTTGGTTCCTTTTTACTTCTACAATAAAAATAGAAAATGTAAGCTCATTAAAAATAGAAATTCTTTAATTCTTTGTGCTAGAATAGTCAGTGACCTTAACATAGTCCTTGACATATAGTAGTCACATACAAAAAAAGTTTGATTGCTTGAAGAATATCATACAAAAAGGCAGGGATTGCAAAGAATACAAGCATTTTAGTTCATTTATAAATGTTAGTTGTTGATACTCTTAACATATATCCCTATGCAATGATCAATGGGTTAATATACTAAAGGAACTGAACTATATTGAAATTGATGATCTCCCCATAAAAGAAATCAAACCTTATTATAATCATAGCTAAACTGAAGTATCTCACAGGCTTTTGGGAGAAATGATCTGACTTCACCTTGCACCCACAGGCAGGAAGAAACATAATTTCATGAGCTTATCACAATGATCTTGAAGTACAGATGGGCATTGGTCAAAGCACCACCATACATATAACTGCAATTATTCATCAACAACTGTTCAAAAGGATTCAAATTAGTGAAATGCCAAGAAGAATTCAGCAAAATCTTCCAAAACAAGCAATTCTTTCTCTATGTCTCCCTCTGCTTTCTTTTCTCTGTATTTGACTTAATGTATCTGTTTTGTCATGTTTCTGTTACTCTCTATCTGTCTCCATCCCTCTGTTTCACAGACTTTTGTCTGATTCTGCCTCTGTCTGTCCATCTGCCTGTCTGTCTTTTTGTTCTGGGCCTGTGTATACAGACAAAAATAATTAGTGCTATCAATAATGATAGTCATATGGAAGGACGGTGAGGAAAAAAAATGGACAATAAAGAATGGATTTAAGAAATGAAAGAAAACAAAGGCTTATAGACTATTCATATATATTATGAATATTTCCTTTAAGAAAAGGGTTGGACCTAGTCATCATCAAATATTACACAAGCTAAAATGCACAATAGTTTAATATGAAATGATGTATCAGTGTCAAGGGGAGTTATTTTGAATTAGATGTATATGTACATGCAGACTTATTAGATCAAAAATAAAAACACCAGGGGCAACTAGGTGGCACAGTAGATAGAACACCAGCCCAGGAGTCAGGAGGCCCTGAGTCAGGTCTCAGACGCCTAATAATCACTTAGCTGCATGACCTTGGGTAAGTCACTTGACCATATTGCCTTGCAAAATAAAAATAAAAATAAAGGCACAATATTACAATGAGAAGGTAAAGATAAATTGCCCTTTTATATAATCATAACTTCTCTAATTTGACCTATTTAAAAAGCTATGATGCAGTGGGACAAAGATAAAGGAAAACACATTGACACAAACTATCATAATTGCCTGCCAAAACTTAACTAATGAAAAGTAATTTTCATAATGAGAAAGCCAAAAGAGCTTGCCAAATAGAGGCACAATAGTAACAGACAACCATTGCAGAATAGAAACTCAGTTAAAACATTATGTAGATAAAGATAATGGAATATTATGCACAGTATTACCTCACTAAAAAGTAATGAGAGGAAAATTGATTGTACATAAACCTTGCATAAAACAGATCACTTTAAAAAAAACAATACATATTGCTTGAAATAGAACAAACATAAATACTGACAAATTTGTAAGCACACAATATATTCAGTTTTGGCAAATTTAATTTTCAATAAAAAATAGAAATGGAATAAAAGATGAAAATTGGAAAAGCAACTGGATCAGAGCAAGGATATGAAAGTCAAATGGCATAATTGATAAAGTTCTGGTTTTGGGATCAAGAAGATCTGAATATAGACCTTGCTACATATATTTACTACTATATGACCCTGAACAAGATACTTAACTTCTTTTAATCTATTTCCTTATCTGTAAAATAGTAGATTAGAATAGCACCTATTTCCAGGGTTATTGGAAAAATCAAATGAGATAATATATGTATTTCAAATAAGTATTAAAAATTTAAACTATTATATAAATGCTAACTATAATTATTACCATCATTACCCCAGTTCTATTTTGTTGGGTTTTGGAACTGGGGCCATGATTATGAGGGATAACTGGGGACATTTATATTGTTCCACAAGAGGTGCAATTCTTGGACTGACACAAAATGAATGAGAGCAAAAGCAAATGGTTTTCAATAATGTTTTCATTAATCAAGAATAAAAGTTGGAGGTTTGAAGATGATCAGATGCCCTCGTTGTCCTGACCATAAATGATGTTGACTAACTGTCCTGTGGCATTACTACCATTACTGCTAGGCAACTTCTGGGAAATCAAAGTCTTTGGGTTCAGGGGTGACTATGGAGTTTATTGATTATTAGACCATAGAGATACATGTAGACCATATTGTCTCCAATTTGTCACCAGAAAATCATATAAACTGGTGCTTTGTTTGGTGGAGCTGCAACTTCATGATGCCTCACTGATATGAGAGGGACCCGATTCCATATTGCCAAGGTCTCCCAGACATCCAGGCATCACCTGTTTGCTATTAAAGCAAGCCATAGAGTAATAGCAGTTCTAGAAAAGGCAGTGAGAAGGATGTCTTTGCACTACATTCCCCTCACTATTTCAACATAATGTTCATGTCACGTCATCATTCATTTGATGTCATGCTCTTCTTTGATGTTGAAGGACAACAGCAACACAAATAAGAATTAGTGCTAGGTTTCATAAAATTTTGAATTTTGTAGGGATCAGTTTTCAAGATATATAAAAGAAGGAAATTTCTGAATGAGTGATACTAATCATATGTGATATTATTAATAAAAAATTAAGAAACTAATAAGACATTAATGGCTACCATCTCAGTGTTTGCTTTCTCATCTCTGTAAAATACTTATGAAAATGGACAGAGGTATCATTCAAGAGTCAGGACTAAACAAGACGATGGACTAGATAGTTTCTCAGCTTCCCTCAAGCTTTCAAACTTCTCCAAAACAGAAATTAGGAACCAAAGATAAAGCAGCTTCAATACTCTTAATTGCCTAGGATACCCAGAATCCAATAGAAGGTTAAAAATAACCCCAGTCTTGGAATGAATGCTTATTGACTCTAAGTTCACTCAGCATCCCTCCTCTATTTTCCAAACTATTGACAGACTATATTAACACAAGAACACAGCACAGACTTACATCAATGCCCCCCGACACACACACAGGTACCCATTCTCTCTGCAATGCTTTGGAGGTTCAGGATATAGGCTTCAGAAGTTTTCCCAGGCCTTGATAGCTAGTCTAGCCAGAGCCTTTCAGGAGCAAAAGCCTAGCAGAGACTAGAATCCAGAAGTGTCATTGCAGCAAAATTCTGAACTGCTGGTGCCAGACCAGAGATCTGAGGAATGGAGGAAATAGGCAGGTCACCAGTGTGCTAGTGAAGGGCTATGCAGCAGTTCATTAACAATTCATTTAGGGTCAACTCTGACCACCCAAAAGTCAATCAGTATGGAACCTGAGGCCGACGAATTATGCTTTGCTCATTGTGGGAAGAAGGTGAGATACTTTGAGATCCAACATTTAAGGAAGTCACAATCAGAGGGTAGGGAAGGAGTCAAGAATTGAGTAAGAAAAATAGGACAAAGGTCCACTGAAAATAGCCAAGATTTCAAGAAATGAAATCTTGAACATATACATAAATTAATAGGAAAAATAGTAGTAACTGAATTAAATATGTCACCTCAATATGGTAAATAAATAGTAAATGAGACAAGGAACCTTATGGAATTTGAGGAGAACATGAGAATACAACATTACCTTTCTGAGTGGTTTTAAAGTAAGATGAGTGCTGTGGAAGCAGAATGTATATCCTGCACAGTAAAAATAATGAACTTGAATGGAAAGCCTTACCAAAGAAACAGAAAAAAGAATGGTTTGTGATAATAAATACACAGAAGTAAAGCACAAACTAGAAAAAGAGAAAAAATAATGTTCAAAGGAAATATGTTTATATGAGTAAGTGAAACATACTAAACTTGAAGTCAGGTTGAATAGAGACAACTTAAGGATTGCAGGTCTTCCAGAATACAATAAAGCAATAAAAAAGTTAACAAAAATAATGAAGAAAAATGGAAATTAATCTAAAAAATGAAACTCCAAGTGGAAAGAATTCGATGATTGACTCCTGAAAAAAATCCAGACTGCAAATTTCAAAAAATCTAGAGGTCAGATATTCCAATTCACCTCAGAAACAAATTATGCAAGCCATCAAATGCAAAGGAAGCAAGATTCAAATAAGGGGAAATTATTCTATACCCACTAAAAAAAGGAGACAATTGAATGATTCTTTTTGAAGAACAATGGATTTCAAGATACAGAACACACAGACCTAAAACACCTGAGCTTAAACTTGCAAGAAAAAAGATGGAAATTAAATAATAAGAACTTGAAACATTTTCATAAAGAAAATATGAACTGAAAAGATTATTTGCCTCTTGAATACTTCAGATGAAAAAGTGTGAGAGGAGTGAATTAATGAAATAGTCAAGGTCAGTAACAGCAGCAGAGAGTAACAACAAAGAGATCAGTAAGAAAGTTATCTAAAGGTATGCAAGGAGATAGAGGTTAAAGTGGCAATCTGATAGAAGCAAAAGTGAAGAAACAGATGGGGCCATTATGGACAGAACCTAGCAATCCTCTGCCTACAGATAAATCTGTGTGTATGTGTGTGTTTGTGGGAATACATTACTGCATGGGAGAATATATAAAAGTGGCAAGAGAGCATAGGGATAGAGAGGAGTTAAATGATGCACTGGGGTCATATCGAAGACTAACAATGAAGAGGGCAGTGACCACTGTGGTCTCAGCAAGAGACATGCCTACAAAGAGGGTGAGGAGGAAAAGGAAAGGAATGTAAAGGGATTCCACTGAGAAATACTGCTAGGGGGTGAGGGAAAATCAATGAAGGGAGCCCTACAGAATTTGGTGATTAAAAAAAGAGAGGAGTTGGAACCCCTGAGGACAACAGGCATTTGGAGGAGTGGAGGAGCATGATTATAGGGTGATTTTCAGACAATATAGAATATAAAGATCAACAAGAGGTGCTAAAGATTCATGATGAGCTACATAATCAGAGATGTGGCCATAGTAGGGCTGCACCACAGAGTGGTGTCCTCTCTGACATCTTCAAATATTCTGGAAATAAGGCACAGTGGAAAAGGGTTAATCTAAAAGGCTGTGCCAGAAAACCTTTATAGAAGAGATCCTAAAATCTCTTTGGAAGCTTTGATTGTATGAAGAATATAAAGGAAATGAGAGAGACCAGATAATTATATATAGTCCACGACTTAGAAAAGAGGGTTCAGGGTAAATATAAAGAGGAAATAGTTGATGGAGAGAGTAAGAAATCCTTTTTAGAAAGGGGCAATCGTGCTTTGTTTTTTACTTTGTTTTCTTTTTCTGGGAGTGTGGGAAAGGTAAGTGTAGAGGTATGCATGGAACACTATCGTGATGCAAGTAACAAAAATTATAAATAAAAATTTATTTTAAAAAAAAAGAAAATGAGGGACAGCTAGATGGCACAGTGGATAAAGCACTGGCCCTGGAGTCAGGCATACCTGGGTTCAAATCCAGTCTCAGACACTTCATAATCACCTAGCTATGGCCTTGGGCAAGCCACTTAACTCCATTTGCCTTGCAAAAAAAACTTACCAAAAAAAAATGAACACAGGGTTTGAAAGCATTCCTGATGAAAATAAAATGATAAAAGAACAGAATTTGTTTGGGGTAGATCTAGATAACCATTCATGAACTAATGCTAAGTGAAGTAAGCAGACCAGAAGAGCATTGTGCACACTAACAGCAACATTGGGTGATGATCCTTATGAAGGACTGGTTCATTTCAGGAATTCAATAATTAAAGACCATTCTAAAAGATTTGTGTGCAGAAGATAGATCACTGGCCCTGGAGTCAGGGGGACCTGAGTTCAAATTTGACCTCAGACACTTTATAATTGCCTAACTGTGTAACCTTGGGCAAATTGCTCAATCCCATTACCTTAAATAAATAATTAAAAAAATACATACCATCCAAATCCAGAGAAGATACTATGGAGTTTAAATGCAGACCAAAGTTTACTATCTTCAATTTTTTAAAAGTTGTCTTCTGTACTATATTTTCTCTGTTTTTTCATTTCCATTTTTCTTTCACAATATGATTAATAAGTATTTATGTTTAGCATGATTATATATGTATAGCCTATATTAGATTGCTTTCTCACAGGGCGAGGGGAGAGGTAAGAGAGGCAGAGAGAAACTCAAAACCTTACAAAAAAAGGATGCTGAAAAACTATCATTGAATGTAATTGAAAAATCAATAAAATATTTTTAAAATTACTACATAAATAAAATTTTCTTCAATTCAAAAGGATTGAGATGATCTATGATGTCCCTTCCAATGAGAATCTATGATTCAGCATTCAGCAAAAAAATAAAAAAGCTTTTGCAACCCAGGGTTCAGATATGTATAGGACTCAGCCTGGATTCTAAATTATATGGTCAAGGGTCATATTTCTATGCTACCTGAAGTTCTTTCTTTCCTCACCATGGCTTTCTAAAGATGTTTCTAATATCAAATAAAGGAAAAGCTTTTTTTCCCTCTTTTCTTCCCATCTTTTCTTTTGTCTTTTGCAGAATGCTCTTTTATTACATTATGAATTTGAGGCAACAAAACCAGTTCTCCTTGACTGCACATTCCCATTGTCTTTCCCATACTGTGCTGTGGGGGTCCAGCCTCCGCGGGGTCCTTGGAACCTGGCAGGAGGGATAGAGTCGACGAAATGAGTTGAGTCAACAAGGGGGTAAAGGCAGGAACAGGTTGACTGTCAGCTACTTGGATTTATTTTTATAGTCTCAGAATCATGTATGTTTCAAGTAAGCAAGCTAAGATCATTTCCTTGGTTACGAAAGTATACAATTTTCATCATCAATCATATAGTTCATATGGTTACAAGTTTTAATCATGTGATTATAAATTTAATTAATAATCATATAGTTAATTGAGTTCTTATCCCTACTCAGACCATGATGACCTCAACCTGTCTGTGACCTTATTTATTACTACATTGCATAATTGTTAATTCATTTAAATTTATTAATTAAGCAATTCTTTTAATTGAAAGTTTTTTATATTTTTTGTATAAGTAATGTTTTTCGATACACTTCCTTAACAATCTATAGTGAGGGTCTTTATGCTTGTCCACCCATCCGTTAACTCTTACAATAACCAATTTTTCTTTCAGGCCTTGTTGGTAGAAACCACAGTTTCTGTGACATTTTTATTCTTTCCCATGTAACTAAGGCTCTTAGAGTTCACATATCGGTCACCTGTACTATTTTCTCACCATCTTTTTCATATATTCCTGTGTATGGTAAGGGGGGCAAAACCGTTAATTTCCCTGGAATTCTATCTGACCCATCTTGTATCTGTTTTCCTTGTATATATTCTGACATCTCCTTGGAATTCCCAGTGTTGGGTTTTCCAGAGATTTCGTAATGTTGAAGCCTTTTGTATGCTTCAGGGAGAGGCAGTCCTGTTAAATTTGGACAGAGTTTACAATTTGTTTTATTCAAGGAATTTTTCTGAAATCCTTTATAGTCATTCTAGTATTAGGGTGAGTAAATATTGCAATCAATAATAAACCTATAAATATTGGTATGCATGAAATCCACACACACATATATATGTATACACACACACACACACACACACACACACACACACACACACACATATATATGAAGGAAATGTTCCATCAGGCAGTGTGACTGCCTTGAGTCTTCTTGCTGCGACTGTGTCAAACAGCTTAGAGACCCTGGCTCCCAACACTGTGCAAGATCGAGCTGGCCTGCTGAGTGACTTATCTGCAAGCACCTTCTAAAAACAGCCCTACAGGATGTGACAACTTCTGAGAAGCAATCTCCACTTGAAGCCCAAGCCACGCACTACATGCAGAGCCATCTTGTTAGTCAGTGTAAGGTCAAAAGATTCTAGAAACTGCCATCTCTTAGGGGACAGTTAGTGATAAAAGTACTTCTCAAAGATCAGAGCAGTGTCTCTAAAAATCTAAAGTGTCCACTTTTCACAGTCTAAGCAGCCTCAATGGCACCAACTTTTGTTTAGGAGTTGTCTTTCAAAGTCAAATGTCAGAGATCTGGTCTGGATGTTCTCTGTTATTGGGTTTGTTTTATGTGCATCTGTGTGTGTGTATGTGTGTGTGTGTGTGTGTGTGTTTTATTTTTCACTTCTAAATCTATATAAGTGAAAAGTTTGATGAAGAAATAGCCTCCCAGGAATATAGAGTTTGCATCTGGGGCTTAGGAATCTCCCAGAGTAAGGAAACTCCCTGTGCCATGGCAGATTAGCACCATCTCTAAAATTCTTAAAGAATTGCCAATAGAACACTAAAAAGTTAAATGCCTCATGGGGTCAGATGGTCAGTGAATGTCAAAGATAGGATTTAAATTCAGGTTTTCTGACTTCTAGGTTTCCTTCCCTAAGCATAAGTGACCAAATAATAATACAGATAGAAATGATAAGCCTTGGAAGCTACCACATGAGCTTGAGAATCCCTGAATCACCTGGGCAGCTAAGGTGGATCATTACCTGGAGCAGTAGTCCTGGAATCAGGAGGAACTGAGTTGAAATTCAGTCTCAGATACTTAGCATCAGTGTGACTGAGCATGTGACTTAACCCTACTTGTCTACTATAATAACAACAGTAATAATAAAATAAAGTTCCTGAGTCAGAGGCTAATTTATCAGCAGGAAATTATGTCCACAACTTCCCAGAGAAAAGGACCACTGTCAAGACAATTCTCATATTGAAAGGACTAAAAAGTCATTCCTCAATGGACAGAAGATCTGAATGTTGAATTGCTCTGACAGTACAGAGCTAAATTGTATGTGAAATATCTATCAGTCCTTCAAACTGTAAAAAAGAACATAATTGGTGATTTTCATATTTTAGGTGTTTATGTTTGTTATGAATAACATTTTAAGAATTTTTTGCCAAAGTATAAAAAACTATCATATATTTGATATCTAATTTGTGTATTGAGTAATATTTTTAGACATTTCCCTATTAATTCCTTTTGGGGGAGACACTAAACATGAATCATTTACTCATAATATTTGTTCATTATAAGAGATTTTTCCCTGAAACTCAACATGGGAAACTATAAGCCAGAGTTCAGGAAAAACCCAACTCTTTTCTTTTAGGATTCAGGTTGCCCTTGGATTGAATCCAATTCTTATGAGTCCAGAATAAGATTCTTTTTTCCTCCCTGGGTGAAACCCTCACTTTATACATAACATTATAAATACTTAAAAATTACAGTAAAGTTTTTAAATAAATAAGATCAAATGAGCAATTTTAAACACAAGCCTCTGTGTCTGCTTAATTCCATAGTATCAGAGATTTAGAGGTGGAAGGAACCTCAGAAGTCAATTATTCCTACTCTCTCATTTTACAGATGAGGAAACTGAGGCACTGTATACCTAAATGATTTTCCTATTCCTATACTGGTAATGTGAAAGAGGCAGGTTTGAACCCAGATGCTTAAGGCTCTGAAAATGTTGTGCAGGTGAGGAGACAATGTTAGTCATATCTATTTCAAATGGTGAGGTCTGGTTTTACTTATGGACTGTGGTTTGAAGTTCATTAACCAGTCCTTACCAGCTGTAAATTTTCAGTGTAAACATTTACACCTTGAAAATTGGCAAATACTATAGTTCAGGGCTAGATTTATCGTTTGTTAAGAGAGTGATAAAGAAATTGTTCATACTGAAGATTAAATTTAAAATTATGTTCAGCTTACACTAGAGACCCAGTTATTAAATATTTACTAGCATAGCTTTGACTAGTTCAAAGTATTTGCTACATCGTACACATACCATTGGACTGCCCCTGGAATGTAAGGTTCATTTCTTTAGGTAAAAAGCTTATCTTCTATTAAAATTCAATTGTCATTGTCAATGATTTGCATCATGACTTGAATTAAACTGACAAACTTTCCAACTAACAATTAGCTAAAAACCTGTTTATAGCTTATATAGTTTATAGACAGGATGATGGAGAATGGATGAAGGCATTGGGCCCCTTGATGAGGGATGGAGAACTTTAAAAGGGGAGAAAAAGGAAAGGAAAGTAAATGGGTCTTGGATATAAATTTCGCCTGTTGCACCATTTTATCCAAGGTCAATTCAGAAGAGTCAATACTTGACTCTACCACCTACTAAATAACCATAAGCAAGTGACCTAACTTCTCTTTGAGACTTTTTGGTTTTTTTTCTTTTTTACCTTTAAAAAAAGGACAAAAATCTATGCACTTCCTACTTTGCAAGGTAATCGTGGTAAATCTTAAAGGACTATAAAAGGTGTGTGATTGTTCTGAGCACCACAGGGTTTCTAATTCATTCTCATTAGTTCACAGGTCAGAGAACAGGCTGCCATAAGCTTTCTGAGAGAGATTCTCAGAGGATTTATGGTATGTGGGAAAAATTCAAAGCCTGTGAAGATGTGGAAATGAGGGTCTGTCCTGCACACTTTTTCCATTATGCCCTTGGAGTTCCATAGCGAATAGATACAAAATTCAGAACTGAAAGTCTAAAAGAGAAAGAACTGACAAATAGGACAAATTAGACATGCTTAACAGTGGCATCAGGAAATATTTAGAAGACTTGCTTAAGACCAGACATATGGTGTAAGCAATAGAGCTGTGAGAGAGAGTTAGGTCCTGACCTCCAGTAAAGTGTTCTGTTCAAAGGAAACCTGCCCAGTCCTGATCCCAGGAGTCTACAGTAGCTACCAGCAAAATGTTCTGTATCCATTTATGGTCTGTTGTAAATTGGGGAGGAATATGGAAAGAGAAACCAGGGCTTCCAGGTTGGGCATCAATGAGCAAGGTAACGTATCCAAGATTTTAGAGATATGAAGAAAAAAACAAACTAGATTCCCTGACCTCAAGGAACTTATATTCTTTTGGAGGAAGCAGCATGGACACATATTTTTATCCTAAATGTAGTTTAATCAATTTGTAAAGCCCCGGGAAGGAACTCCCTCTCCCAGTGAAGATAAACATCAGCACTTGAACCTGTTCAGAGTACTTTGCCTGCCGAGGGTTTAAGTGACTTTGCCAAGGGGGCCACAGACATTATAAATCAAAGGAAGGATTGAATTCAAGTCTTTCTGACTGAGAAGTCAACATTTTATCTTTCTGATATATACATATAAGAATATACAAAATATACACAAATTAAATACAAGGTAATTTAGGGTTGTGTGGGAAGGCTGGTCAAATCTGGAAGCTGGAGAGGTCTAGTCTCATGATGATGATCCGACTTTGAAGAAAATTAGATATTCTAAAAACAGAGAGATGAGGAGGAAGTGTGTTGCTGGCAATGGGATGATGAAGATGTCCTTCATTCTTGAATTGGGTTTTGAGTGAAGAGGTCCCTTGTGCTAAGCCACTTTCTGCTCTAGAACCATCTGGGTCCAGTGGCCAGATATGAATCTGGACAACTGGAGATGGTCCTGGAAGCAAGGCAATAAAGATTAGGTGACTTGCCCAAAGGCACAAAACCTGTGAAACAATGGGAAAAGCAAAAGCAAAGAAGTGGGTAAAAAGTAACATGTGAAGGACATAAAAAAGCCAGTTTGGATTCACTATAATAGGAAATCATGAGTAATAAACCTGGATAGTTAAGTTGGATTCAGATGTCAGAAGATTTTAAACGTCAGAGAACTTTGAATTTGATCATAGAGGACCTAGATATTCATGGGAGCTGATTGAGCAAGGCAGAGCTATGTTCTTGACTTTTCAATTCAATTCAACAAATATTGATTCAGCATCTATCCTGTACAAAAAACTGTATTAGACACTAAAGTTATATTAACAGGAAAAATGAACAAGACTAGAAAATTTAACTATAGTATTTAGAGTGGGAAAGGACTTTAAAGATCACCTGATTCACATCATTCATTTTGTAAGTGAGAGGGGCAGTTAGTTGGTGAAGTGTATAGAGCACAAGCCCTGAGTCAGGAGGACCTGACACCTAATAATTACTTAACTGTGTGACCTTGGGCAAGTAACTTAAGCCCATTGCCTTGCAAAACCAAAAATTAAGAAAAACATTTTGTAAGTAAGAAAATGCCTAGCGATGGTAGAGAAGATCATATGGGTAAAAAATATCAGAGCTGAAATTCAAACCAAGATTCTTTGACTGGCTTCTTTGCATTTCTCATTCCATTAAATCTTCTGTCCTCAAGGAGGTTTAGAAGAAAATATGAGATATGTATAATATGATTAGAATGAAAGTTGAATTAAAAAAAGATTAAGTACACTCAAATCAAGGAATTTCAAAGTTGAAAAAGACAAAGTAGTGGAGAGAGGATTAGATTTAAAGTCAAGAGGTCAGATTTCAAAACCACTACCCAGGGGGCAGATAGGTGGCACAGTAGATAGAGCCCTGGAGTCATTAGGACCTGAGTTCAAATCTGACCTCAGACACTTAACAATTACCTAGCTGTGTGACCTTGGGCAAATCACTTAACCCCATTGCCTTTAAAAAAAACAGCTACTCAGACATTTGATTATATGTGTGATTATTAGCATGGGTCTTAATCTCTCAGGAATTCAGTTTCTTTATCTGTAAAATGGAAATAATAATAATACTTCATATTACATACCTCAGTGATTATTTGAAACATTAAAATGCTTTATAAATAGGAAGTATTATACAAATGAGCCATTATGACTCAGAGGGGCTTTAATGACTTGCTGAAATCTTAAGGTTGTAGGGAGAAATATCAACTCAAATATGTGGATGATACTACTCTGATGGTTGAATGCAAAAAAGAATTAAAGAGCTTCTTGATGAGAGTAAAAGAAGATAGAGCAAAAATTGACTTGAAGATTAACAACAACAAAAAAAAAATGGCAACTGGTTCCATTACTTCCTATCAAATAGAGGGAGAAGAAAGGAAAGCAGTGTCAGATTTTATATTCTTAGGGTAAAAGATCACTATAGTTATGAAAGAGCCACTGCAGTCATGAAATTCAAAAACACTTGCTCCTAGAAAGGAAAGAGATGAAAAATTTGAACAGCATACTAAAAAGCAGAGTTACCACCTTCCTGACAATTGTCCATATAGTCAAAGCTATGTTTTTTTCAGTTAACAATAAATGGTCATAAGAGTTAGACTATAAGTAAAGCTTATTGCTACAGAATTGACATATTCACATTGTGATGACAGAGAAGACTTTTTGAAAGTCCCTTAAACAGTGAGGAGATCGAAACTATCACTTCTTAAAGAAATTAATTTAGACTATTCACCAGAAGGTCAGCTATGGAAACTGAAATTCAATTATTTTGACACATAATGAAAAGGTTAGACTCATTGATGTTGAGAAAAATTGAAGGAAAAAGAAAAAAAGGGATGGCAGAGGATGAGATGGATTGATAGTGTCATGAATGCAATGAATATGAACTTAGTCTTCATGAGATAATGAAGGATAAAAGAACCTGGTATGCTATGGTTCATGGGGTCACAGAGTCAAATATGACTGAACAACTCAACAATAACAAATTACTAAGTAATAGAAGCACAAGATAAGCATAAGTTTCCTGACAAAATTCACAATACCACAAAACATGTGGTATCACAGTTGGAAGGTGACTTAAGGTACAATCAATACTTAAACAACAATCTGCTTAACAGTTTTGCTGATAACTGCTCATCTAGCTTCTGTATAAAGGTCTCCAAATAAGAAAAATCCATTGCCTCACAAAAGAGTCCACTCTAATTTTTAAAAGATTTCTTTCATTCTTTAGTCTTAGTTATTCCTTATGGATTCAAACAAAGAAAGTCTAATAATTTGTCTTCCATATGAAAGATATAGAAGAACTGAGGAAGAATATCATTCTTTCCTTTGCTGATATATCAGGGAAAATATTTCCTTTCTTATTCTCATGGTATTTCTGTTCTCTATGGTATTTCAAAAATTACTAGTAATAGTTCAATAATTTCATTGTTCATCACCTTCAAAAACCAAGAAGTTAGTTTTTTGGTAACATAAATAATAAACAAATAGATGTTCTCCCATTAATTTGAATGATTATCCCACTGTCTTTAGTTTTAATTCTTCTTTAGTGATTTGTCTTTTACTGATCAAAGACATTATCCTTGGCAGACAATACAGAAGAAAGGTGAGTTGAATAATTCTACTTTCTTTTAAGAACCCCTTGTCTCCTTTCTATATGAAGAAAAACAAGCCTGTTCCTTCTCTAAGTTTCTTCTTTCCCTCAATATCCCTTTTAAATTCCTCCTTTTAAAACTATTATTTAATGAAAATATGTTTAACATTATTGTTCAGGTATAATCTAATACATTGCCTACTTGGAGAGGGTGAGGAAAGGAAGGGAGGGAGGGAGAAAATGTACAGAAATGAATATTGAATCTGGCCTCAGACACTTAATAATTACCTAGCTGTGTGGCCTTGGCCAAGCCACTTAACCCCATTTGCCTAGCAAAATCCTAAAAAAAATACCTTTACATGTATTTTGAAAAAAATAAAATACTTTAAGATAAAAAATTAAATATTATTAAGTGAAGAATGAGATGAAAACTCCCATCTCAATTAGCACAAAACCAGAATATTACTGACTGGATCAAACAAAAAGACCAAACATATTAGGTGGGGGAAAAAAGTCTTAATCAGTTAGTGGAGTGGATTATTTTGATGATTTGATGAAGAAAGAAGTCACACATTAAATATCTTATAATTGACTAAAAGGATCAGGCCTGTCTCTGGGTCAATGTATAACACCACTAGCCAATTTAAAATGCCAGCAGTGAGTCCAATAGTAGTCAAATGGAAATTATCCTTGAGGCAGGGGGAGTGTTCATGCCTCTGTCTATTCCCTTTGTTAATCAGGTAATGACTTAGGAACTTCAAAATATCTGAAATTCCCATTAATGTCTATAAGAATGTTGCTGGAGCAACAGTGATTGATGGCAGAGTATTTAGTAGAAAGTGAGAAACATACAAAGTAGACATATGGAGGAAAGATAGCTTAGGAGTCTACAAAGTCACAGACCCTCAAGTCTAGTGTTGAGCTATACCTAAGGGAAACTTCATAAGGACCCCATGAAAGAAGCAAAGGACTGTTAGTAACCAATAGCTTTGAGTTTGCCCTTTAGTCACATTTAGAGCCCCTGAGTCTAAGCCCAGAAACCTCAAGGACCTGGTATGTACAAATGAAAGAGTCAATCCCTAATTTGAAAGAATGCTTTTGCATTGTCCTTGCTATGTCTGCTTAGTAAATAACCTTTCTTAAAGTTCCTTCACTCTGCCTGATAATCAATGAGGAGAAAACTAGCAGTTGCTCTTGGAAAAAAAAAAAAGTACTAGAAACACTCAGGGTTTCATGCTTACCCTTAGAACACTGAGGAAAATTTCTTGCTGCACACATGGTCTTATAGTACTATAAAAGAAATCTATGAACAGAAGGTACATAGATACAATTTTATATATATATATATATATATATATATATATATATATATATATATATGTGTGTGTGTGTGTGTATGTATATAAATCATATATAACTATATAGATTTACAGATAGAGCTATATATATTGACATATATCTTATATACAGTTTTATATATAATATAAATAACTATATATTTTGATCTATATCTATATCTATATATCTATGTGTACAACTATCTATATCTATCTACCTATAAATATATATAGATGTTTTCTTTATTGCATCTCAAAAGGGAGTCCATTGCTCTTTTGAAGTGCTCTAAGTTTCAATTTAAGCCTAAAATTTTCTTGATGCAACTTTTATCATTGCTCCTAGTTCTGTCTTCTAAGATCAAGAAAAAAGTCTAATTTCTTTTCCACTTAAAAACCTCTCAGTGCAGCTAGGTGGGGAGGGGATAGAACACCAGCCCTGAAGTCAGAGGACTTGAGTTCCAAATCTGACCTCAGACACTTAAAAATTACCTAGCTTTGTGACCTTGGGCAAATCACTCAACCCCATTACCTTGCAAAAACCAAAATATAAAAAATAAAAAAATAAAAACCTTTCTAATATTCAATGGTAGATACCTACTACATCTTCATACCCTAACCCTTCTTCACGTATACTCACCAAATCTTGCTGTTTTCAGGCTAAATATTCATAATTCCTCAACTGGTACATCTCTTACATGATTTTATTGACATAAACATTTGAGATTGTTTTCTTTTATATACCTTTACTTATCAATGACCTTTCTAAAATGTATCACCTAGAATTAAACACAATACTGAGTGTTGTTGATCTGACCAAAATAATGGCCATTTCCTCCCTGGTTTGAGGTCTTACTTGCATTAGTTTGTTGTGCTATTTTTCCCTTGGAAGGGAAGAGCATATCATGTTTGTAGATCCATAATTTTATATTTTTCAGAACTGGAAATATTTTTAGTTTATTTCTAGAGGAACTCCCTCCTTTTCCAAATGATAAAACTTCCCCAAGATCATACAATTAAGAAGAAACAGAACCATTATTTGAACCCATTGCCTCCTACTCTACCTCTAAACGTTTTTCCATTGTACCAAAAAACTTCTACTTTTTAGTTCCACTATGACTTTTAGCCCTTCCATGATTTAGGCATTGGTAAAATAGAGGGAGGAATTTGAGGCATAGTGACATTGGAAAGATAACTTCGTGGCAACATAAATTGTAATAATGAGCTAATTAGAAAAGATTACCCAAAGTAACAATCTCCTGATGAGGAAATGTCTGCTACCAGGTCAGTTTATTTAACTAGTTTATTCATTTTTTTTCCTCCAAGATTAAGCCACCTGAGATTGGGTTGGGCTGATATCACAAAAGTATCCATGCCAAAATCTGTGACTTCAGTTTAACCTTAGGCAATGAAAAAGAGAGGATATCTGTGAGATATTTGCACTAATTTCATTCAAACTGATTTGCAGATTCAGAGTCAACTAGCCGAGTCAATTTTAGGCTCATTTCAAGCCAAAAAATCAATGCATGAGAGGAAGATACCTACTCTACCCCTGTGGACATGGAAAGGGAAATATCTTTTTAAGAAGTGTTGATTGGAATTTCATGTTTATACATAACATAACAATTTCAGATCTGAAAAGGACCTCAGAGATAATCTAGTCCAACCCTTTTACCTGAGGAAAAACTCTCTTCACAACATCCCTGAAATGTAGTCTAGCAACCTTCACTTGAAAACATCTCAGGGTGTGGAACTCATTACCTTAAAAAACAACTCATTACATATGAGGATTGTTAAAAAAAAAAAAAAAAAAGGCTTCCTTTTTAATCTACCTGAAATGTTCACTTCTGTTATCTTCTTCCTATTATCTTTTTTCTGCCCCTAGGCTAAGTGGAATAAATCTATTTCTTCTTTCATTTAAAACTCTTTAATTTAAGTTTAAATGCATGAAAATAATCTCTTCCCCTGTGTCCTTTCTTTTACAAGTTATTTTCTTTAAAAGATTCTTATATGGTTTCTCAGAGGTATATGAGGTGATGAGAGAAGACTGACTAACACCTCTTGCAGATCTTGCCAAGTCTTTTTCAGAACTGCCTACCTACCTTTGGTGTGTAGCTTCACCCAACTCTCACCTTTGGCTCTCTTGCAGGTCAAGATATCACCCTCCTGAAATAATTTGTCCTCTTTGAGAAGGAAGGATGTACAATAACCTGTGAACAGTAATAACTGTTCCCCTGGGGACCCATTGGCCAGTTCCAGTTAAACAATGTCATAGTTTCTTCCTCCTCTTTTCCTTCTCCTCCTCCTCCTCCCCTTCTTCCTCCTCCTCTTGTTCTCCTTCTGATCTATCCACCTGAGCAGTCATAGGCTTGGGGTTTAGGGGGGCTAGATTTTTTTCTTCATACTTATTCTGTTACCGGTTGGTTTTTTTTTTTTAAACTGGGACAATTAATTCTTTTGTCACATGTTTTCATTTATGATTTCTTGAAATATAACTCTGAAAAAGAAAAGAGAGTTTGATAAACCCCATTGGGATTCAAATGAAGTTACTTTATTATACCATTTAACCCAAATCTCTTTGGTTGACATTGATTAGCTAGTAGTATAACCTAGCCCAAACCTCTTTTGCCCATTGTTTAGATTTTGATAGTTCAGAGAGTAAATTGTGATCGTTTCTATTTTGGCAGGGAATTCTGAGGGTCTTCCTCTCCTAAATTAATTCTTTTGTGCATGCAAACTCGACCATCCTTTGCCTCAATTCTTGACTTGCTTTTAACTTTTGAAGGGATAATGCCCCTGACAAACTTGGGAAAGATCTTAGTTTAAAAAGGCCAGTCTCCCATTGCATCCAGGATCATTGTCAGTCATCCTGACCTAAGTTTTGCCACTGGACCCGATGACTCTGGAGGGGAGAGTGAGGCTCATGACTTTGCCCAGCTCTGTCTTACTTAAATCCACTTGCAAGCCAAGACATCACTCCCCTGATGTCATTGGTCCTCTTCAAGAATGAAGGATGAATAACTAACTACCCTTGGTTCCAAGAAGCTGTATCATGTGCAGTGACCACACCCCAGTAAATCATTTTGGCAGATGAGTTAAACCAGGTTAAGGGTAAACCATTGGTGAATTAGGGGGAGGTCTATCCCAAGTATGTAAAGACTTCTACTAATGGAAAGGGCAGAGGGGAACACTTTGTTCCAATAACCAAGTAGTCAGCTGAAGCAGGTTCTGTGAAATGCTTAGAACTTGATCAGACATTGAAGACACTAAAGTCATCCATTGCATATCAGGCCATCACCAGTCAACTTAATTTTTGTCTTGACACTGGACTTCAATGACTCCAGAAGAGAGAGTGAGGCTGATGACTGTGCAATTCTTCCTCACTTAAATCTAATTCACAGGCAAGTCAAGATGTTATCCCATTATATAATTGGTTCTCTTTGAAAATGAAGTTTGGGGGCAGCTAGGTGGTGCAGTGGAGAGAGCACCGGCCTTGGAGTCAGGAATACCTGGGTTCAAATCTGGTCTCAGACATTTAATAATTACCTAGCTGTGTGGCCTTGGGCAAGCCACTTAACCCAATTGCCTTGCAAAATTTTAAAAAAAAATGAAGTTTGAAGAACAACAAAATGGTTTTTCACATCCTAATTTTCCTCCCTTGGACAAGATTCAAGTTTTTTTTTTAATTCAATTTCATTTTATTTTCAGTTCAAAATTCCTTCCCACTGCTTTGTCCTCCCGTACTCATTAAGAAGGCAAGGCAAATAAAAGTAACTGCAAGTATATAGAGATACAAAACAAATTTCTGTAGTAACCATGTTCCAAGGTGGGGGGAGTAAGAAAATTGAACAGAAGAAAATGTATTTCAATCTGGGCCATGAGTCTCTGATGGTCTACATGGAAGTAGCATATTTCATCGTGAGTCTTTTGGAATTGTGGCAAGTCATTGTGCTGAACAGAGTTACTAAGTCTTGATTATCTTTAATGTATGGCTATTCTTGTATAAATTGTTCTCCTGGTTCTGCTCACTCCATTTTGCATCAATTCATTTAAGTCTTCATAGTGTTTTTACAAAATTATCTCCTTCATAATTTCTCACAGCATAACAATATTCCATCATATTCATATACATATCTTGTTCACTCATTCCCTAATTGATGAACATCCTCCTCTCAACTTCCAATTCCTTGCTTCTACAGAAGGAGCTGTTATAAATATCTTTGTACAGTATGGTTCCTTTTCCTCTTATTTCTTAGGGATAAACCTAGTAGTAGTAGTAGTAGCAGTAGTAGTAGTAGTAGTAGTAGTAGTAGTAGTAGTAGTAGTAGTAGTATTGCTAGGTCAAAGAGTACATATATTTTAATAGTTTTTGGTGCATAGTTTCAAATTGTTTTCCAGAATGATTGAACTGGATCACAGATTCATCTTTATTATATTATAGTTTAGCTATTTTCCCCACATCCCCTCCAAAATTTGTCATTTCTTTTTCTTATTGATTTAGGTCATTTTTTAGTGAGTGTTTATTCTTCTGAAAACTGCCTATTTAAACCTTTAACCATTTATCAACTGCAGAATGACTTATCTTTTAAACTTGACTTATTATCCTACCCTTGACTGGAAATTGCTTTATGATAATCTTATGAACTTTGGAAGATTGGGGAATTTGAATTTCTCATCAAGTCCTCGCAGCTTCACAGATATAGTGACAGCTGCTCTAATTAATGTCTAAATGAGGAGCTAAGGACAAACTAGACCTATTTTTCAAGGTAGCTTCAAGACTCTATACAAGGAGTCTAGCAAAATTCTACAAGGAATCTAGTCTATGCCTGGGGAACATCTTCCTATATAGGGCCGAAAAGGACTTTCAGCTACAGGAGTTATGTTATCCCTTTTCAACATTTATACTCTAAGCTTAAAACCATTTTTGTGTAAGATGATCATAGTATTTGGGGGGAAAAGAGTTTTATTAACTGTTCATTATATACTACTTTAGCATATAAGCTTTTTTGAAAGCTAATCCAGTCCATTGAACTAAATTATTTTAATTAGTAATCATTAGAGGATAGCAAACTAGTTAGATATAGCACTGAAAAATATCTCTCATTCTTTCAGAGTTTGGATTAGAGATGCCAGGGCATAATAGCAGCTCTCTAGGGAATTCTTGAGGGTTGAATAAATAAGTCTAGAAAAGAACACAGAACTGAATATAATATTCTAGTTTGATCTGAGCTAGAGTCAGATAGAAAACAGCAAGATTCCCATCTTTTTTCATTCTGGGCATTATTCTTTCTTAAGACTGAATTAGGCTTTCAATAATTTGATAACAATTTTGATTCCTATTATACCTGCAATCAACTACACTTCCCAGGTATTTTTCACTCTACCTGTTAGAATTTTTTTAAATTAATTTGCTTGTTTGTTTATAAAGTAAAAGCAAACTTAATAGGAATAAACTTATCACTCACATTCAATGAAATGGGGAACAATATCCTTCTTTAAACCCTATCTTGAATGGGTTTTAATCGGTTAACCAGACCTCTTCTGAGTCAGTGAATAGAGCTGCAAGTAGGTCTGAATAGCTAAGGACATTACAGAACTGTTATTACTTATCGCTCTACAGATGGAGTTCTTAATATGGGGGTGATTATTATTCTCAAAATAATGTTTAAATGCATAAAATCTAATGTATAGAATTAAGAACCCCTTCAACTACACTAGGGAGTTGACTATTTGTGTACTCATTCATTAACAGAATTTATCAAAATATCCGAATGCCGCATACCACTGATAACAAAATTGGGAAAAAAAAGTATTGATAAGATGATTCTTTCCCTGAGAAAAGCAATATTACATACTGGGATGGCTATGGCCAGGTAATCTGGTTATAAGTATTGCTTCCCTCAATTAGACTGGGAGTTCTTAAACACTAGTACTGTCTCGAATTTTAGTATGTTTTTCCAAAGTTTACACAGGACTTGATATGTAATAATACATAGCAAAATTTTTTCTGTTCCATTCAATTTCATTTGATTTTTATCTTTGAACACATATTGGTGGTGAGATTATGGGAAAGTTTCTTAGTCTTTCAAAACTTCAGTACTTCCTTTGTATCATAAGTTAAGGATAAATTGTTTATCATTAGTGGGTGTTTTCTTGCAGTCTAATTAATATACTTATTTGAACTGAAAAGGGGGAATTTTTGTTTGAACTGAAAGTTCAATTTGAGCTGAAAGAAAAAGAAGGAGGAAGGAAAGGAGGGAAAGAGGGAAAAAGAGAGGAAGGAAAAGAAGGCAAAGGGAAGAAAAAAGAAAGAAGACTATTAAACTGTAGGATTTTGCATTCATCCTTGTTGAAATTCATCTCATCAAACTTCTCCTGGCCTTTTTAGTTATGAATATTGATTGTGACTTTATCATAGGCAAGGGAATAGGGACTGGATCTATGGATTTCATTGTTATACAGAATTCCCAAATAAGGAAAGTCCCTCTTCTAATGCAAGATGACTAATACTATATTAATTACCCCTGTTAGTTCTAGTCATCTACTAATTTAATAAAAATACCATCTGTTTTTTCAGCCCTGTCATTGATGAAATTGTTGAATGGAAAAGGACCAATAAACCAGATATCTGTAACTCAGTGAGCTTGATCTTCAGATTTCACCCTCAAAATTCTGCTTTGTCTGAGTTATGGATTATCTACCAAAAGGAGGGACCTGGAAAGCAGTCATGATTCAACAAATTTAAAATATGATTCTAAATTCATTCCAGTTCTTTCTTTCCCCACAGACATCCCCAAATGATACATTCACTTGGCTCCCCTCTTTTTCCATTTCACCTCTGCAGCAAAGATGAGATCCTCAAATAACCATCCTAGAAAATAAATGAGTAACTTTACTTGGACGTTTCACCAAAAAGAAAGAAAAATAAAGAAATATTTAGCCATATGCAACACTGTGTGTTTTGGAAGGGCACAGTAAACTTTCTAGTAAATTGCTTCTAATTATAGGAAACCTGCCTTTGGCCTCAGAAAGCCAACCCTAGTCTGATTCCAATTCTTAGTACTTGGCAAATGCTTTCATGTATCCCAACATTATTTCAGTTGACTTGGTTTAGTGACAAAGCATTAATCAACTGAACCTCAAAGGGAGGAGTTCCAGAGGTTTTGGATATGGAAACCTAAGGTAAAGAAGATGCCAGTGAATGATATCTTGATACTTTTTTTAAGAAGAGTAGCTGAGGGAATCAACATGCCAGATGTTATCTCTTCATATTCAATGCTTATATATGAGATCAAAGTATCATGGGATGTATCACACACAGGATACTCCATCTCCCATTTCTGTGCTTTACACTGGCCATTGTCCATCACCTCCATCACTGTCCTACATTACCAACTCCCTCCTCATCTTCTCAAACAATCCTTCTCTAATTTCACAGAACCCAAGAACCACTTTGTAAATGAAGACCTTTATGATTTTTTCAACTGATGGTACCTTCTTTCTCAATCGACCTTTTCAATTGACTATTTTGTCTTTATTCCTTACATACATACATATATATTCATCTGCATATTTATATGAATGTTTGCATGTACATGGAGATATGTATATGTGTGTGTATATATCTATATATATACACACACACACATACATGGAATGACAAAGATAGGTAGGTGTTACAGGGAATAGAGTATGAAACTGAGAAAAATCTGAATTCAAATTACTAGCTATGTGACCCTGAGCAAAGCACAACCTTTCTCAAGTTTAGTTTGCTCATCCCAAAAATTAGGATAATATTAGTACCTACCTAGAATAAGTAAAACACTTCATAAATATTACTTTCTTCTTCATCCATCCTTGTTGTCTCTTTTTTTTTGGAATATAAACATTTTAGAGTGGAGATTATTTCACTCATTTTATTATATGACCATCACCCAGCACAGAAGTTGCATAATTTTTGCTTCTTATTTGCACTTTGAATACAATATGAGTTCTAATCACATCAGGCAATCCTTTCATCTTATGAATGAAAATACAATGATGCAGAGAAAAAGGTGATCATCTCCTACACTTTTGCCTATCAAAGTTTGTTCTTCAATCATGAACTAGGAAATATAAACCAAACCCCAAAAGAGGTATTGCTAGAAATATTGAATATAAAAAGAAAAAAAATTAAAGGAGATGCCAAGGAGTGATAGTTACCTAGATACTTCCAGAAAAGTGACTTAGTGAATCAATATAGTAGACAAAATATATTCATATATAATGCTTAATGAGAGAACATAAGATTGTAGAACATATTTTGATGTTATTAGTCATCTTCAATCCTTTGAGGGCATTTTGAAAGAATGGACAAGGGGCAGCTAGGTGGTGCAGTGGATAAAGCACCAGCCCTGAAGTCAGGAGTACCTGGGTTCAAATCCGGTCTCAGACACTTAATAATTACCTAGCCGTGTGGCCTTGGGCAAGCCATTTAACCCCATTTTCCTTGCAAAAACCAAAAAAAAAAAAGTAATAGTCTTGGTTCTTTCCTCAAATTCCACAATTCTTTCTCTGGATATAGCTGGTATTCTCCATCTCAGGTAGCCCAAAATCATCCCTGATTGTTGTACTTATGGAATGAGCAAGTCCATCAAATTGATCATCACCCCATGTTGCTGTTAGGGTATACAATGTTTTTTCTGGTTCTGCTCATCTCGCTCAGCATCAGTTCATAAAAATCCTTCCAGGCTTCCCTGAATTCCCATCCCTCTTGGTTTCTAATAGAACAATATTGTTCCATGACATATATATATATATATATATATCACAGTTTGTTAAGTCATTCCCCAATTGAAGGGCATTTACTTCATTTCCAATTCTTTGCCACCACAAACAGGGCTACTATGAATATTTTTGTACAAGTGATGTTTTTACCCCTTTTCATAATCTCTTCAGCATATAGAGCAGTGGTGGTATGTCTGAAACAAAGGGTATGCACATTTTTGTTGCCCTTTGGACATAATTCCAAATTGCTCTCCACAAAGTTGCATGCGTTCATAGCTTCACCAACAATGTAACAGTGTCCTAGATTTCCCACATCCCTTCCAGTATTGATCATTGTTCTTTCTGGTCATAATGGTCAGTCTGAGAGGTGTGAGTTGGTACCTCAGAGAAGCTTAAATTTGCATTTCTCTAATAAGTAATGATTTAGAGCAATTTTTCATATGACTATGAGTATCTTTGATTTCCTCATCTGTAAATTGCCTTTGCATATCCTTTGACTATTTGTCAATTGGGGAATGGAAAATTTTTTTTGAAAATTTGACTCAATTCTCAGTCTATTTTAGAAATGAGTCTTTTGTCAGAAATACTAATTGTAAAAATTGTTTTTCAATTTACTACATTTCTTTTGATCTTGGTTACAATGGTTTTGTCTGTGCAAAAGTTTTTTTTTTTAATTTAATGTAATCAAAACTATCTAGTTTGTTTCTAATGATGTTCTCCATCTCTTCCTTGGTCATAAACTGCTTCCTTTTCCATAGATCTGACTGGTAAACTGCTCTTATAGTTTGATTATAATATTGTTTTTTATGTCTAAATCCTGTATCCATTTTTGATCTTCTTATATTAAGCAACAACTTTTGCAGTAACAAAAATCTCTATTGAATGATAAAATGCCAGAGTTAGAAAGGACTTTAAAATATTCATGGAAGAATTGGGAAGGTCTTTGACTATAGAATGTTGTAGCTGAAACAAATATGAGAGGTCCATCTAGTTCAGTCTCTTGAAAGAAAAAGAGCACTAGAGAGGTGAAAATTGCTTATCCACTAGTGATCCCAGAAAATTTCGAGTTTTCTCAAAACTTCAACTAGCAATTTTTGCACCTGAATCAAAAATACATGAAATACAAATCAAGTCAGTTGCATAGGGAAGGGATAGAGACCCATGTAGACCATGAGGTCATTGATGGGAAGACCTCAGCAGGATAACTGATATTCCTTGATAACCTTCTTAGGAAACAGGGGCAGCTAGGTGGTGCAGGGGATAGAGCACTGGCCTTGGAGTTAGGAGGACCTGAATTTGAATCTGACCTCAAACACATTACATTTTCTAGCTGTGTGACCCTGGGAAGGTCACTCAAACCTGACTGCCTCACATCCAGAGCCATTTCCAATCAACCTGATTTATATATGACCACTGGATCTAGATGGTTCTGGAGGAGAAAGTGAGGCTGATGACTTAGTACATTTCCCCATCAGTCAAATCCAATTCATGTGTTTGTCACGGCATCACCTCCCTGATGTCACAGTCTTCTTTGAGAATGAAGGACAGGGGCTGCTAGGTGGCACAATGGATAGAGCCCCGGCCCTGGAGTCAGGAGTACCTGAGTTCAAATCCGACCTCAGACACTTAATAATTACCTAATTGTGTGGCCTTGGGCAAGACACTTAACCCCATTTGCCTTTCAAAATCCTGAAAGAGAGAGAGAGAGAGAGAGAGAGAGAGAGAGAGAGAGAGAGAGAGAGAAGGACAAACATCTTAGGAAACAGCTAGATGACTCAATGCATAAATGGATAGTTACTAGACTTGGAGATAGGAAGAGCTCAGTTCAAATTCAAGTCAGATACTCATTATCTATATGATCCTGGGCAAGTCACTTTTGCCTTAATCCACTGGAGAAGAAAATTGGTAAACCACTCCAGAATCTTTGTCAAGAAAGCCACACATCACAAAATCAGACACAACTGAACCAAACAACCAACTTTCTTATGCAAATCTCTAAGACTTTTTGCAGAACAGATGCCAGTCTGCACTGGTAGAAGAAGTTTCATTACTAGGAGTCCCCATACCAATGAAATCACAGACCTAGTGAAATGAAACCATTTTTATTTATTTATATTTTGCTACCTGAGTGTTACTCACAAACTAAAATCATGTGTTTCTATGCTCTTGGAGTACTAAAAGTGCTACTAGTATTTCCTCTCTTTATTTAGACCGTCAGTCTTCTCTGCACTTGTTAAAGCTTTCTATTTTATATAGAAAACCTGAGCCCAGTAAGATCTTGATGCTTTTAAAACAAATGAGTATATAAGAAGAGGTTCACATATGTGCACAAGCTTAAAGCCCATAACAATTTCAGAAGACTCAACAGTGCAAATTTCACCCAATCCCGCTATCCCAAGGCTTGAGCTTGGGTAGCTTGGAGCAGGGGTGATCAAGTAGAATCACTTTCTGTTGAGCACTTCTCTGAGAGACCTTTATTAAAAGACCCTCTCATAATAGTTCCCTCAATATTGACTTTAAGTAGAAATGGCAATTTTTGTTTTGACAAAACAAAATAAATAAAAGTTGGAAGGAAATAAGAGGTCCTGGAAAGGAAAATGCAATTGATCCCTTGACACTTTCATTTTCATGAAGTGAGCTTTCTATTGTTCTCTGCTGAGTCCTTGGCTTAGCTTGGGCTCCTGCTTGAGTGAGCAAGTCTTTATTTCGCTAAATAGCTCCAGGGGTATTAGTTACACTGGAATGATGGCTTATGGTTGAATGTCTTAAGATCATCACTTTAAAGCTGAAGAAGACTTTTTCAGAAGAAAGTGAGACCCGGAGAAGATGAAATGTGTCCAAGGATACACAAGTAGCATGATTTAACTGGACTTTAGGGATGATTTTAGTCCAGTAGTTCAAAAAAGTACAGTCTGAGGAACCTGGGTGCACTGGAAACCCTTTTGATGGGTCTTTGAGGTCAAATTTTTTCATAAAAATACTAAGATATAATTTTCCTGTTAAAATATTTCTCCCTTTTCCAACCACATAACTGTGTGAGGCTGAATTTTCTTCATATTCTCTAGCCAAAACAACATATACAATGGATTGGAAGCAGATATGGGAATCCAGCTGTCTTTTATTTAAATCAGACATTAAGGGATTTGAAAAAAAAATCACTATTCTCACTATTTTTTTTATTATTTTGGAAAATATTTATTTTGTTGGATTTGGTATTGTTCTTTTCAAATAAATTATTGAATATTTTTAAAATTTATCATTTTAAACATTCTAATGTGATAAATACTGATAGATGCAACCTATATAAACAACAGTTCTTTGGAATTCACAATTGAAAAAATTATTCTGAGACCAAAATATTTGAGAATCCTCATCTAGTCAAGTCCACATTTTAGAGAAGGGGGAAAAATGGGCTGAGATAAGGGAGGAGACTTGTCCAAGATTATATAGCTAATAAAAGTTGGGAATTGATTCAAACCAGGGATTCCACATTCTAAATCCAGTGCTCTTTCTACTTGTGAACCCTCAAATCTGTGATATTCTTTTGGCTGTTTCATCGCTGAGGTAGTTAGAAGTCAGTGTTTTGTAGGATGAGGGGAGGAAAAGACAAGTCTTGGGTCCCTCTCTTCTTTATCAAAGCAGTTACATCTTCAACCAGATTGTAATTGGTCTCACTTGACCTTTAGGGGTAAGTGCTCCCTGAGGCTGTAGTCTAACATTGCACTTTGGGAATGAAAAGACTTTGGGACCTTTCCCCCTCTCTATCCAAAACAACCTGTTTGCTAGATCTCCTTACACTATGACCCCTTGTGAAATTGCCTCTTTCTGGGAACCTGGAGGAAAATAATTGATTTCTCAATTATAAGTTTCTTTCAGTTTTCTAAACCTCCCAGGAAAATCAATTTAATAGAGTTAAGTTTGGGAAAACCGAATGATCTCAACTGTCTCAGAATCTGTAACTCTAATATCGTGAAAGCTACACTGAATATACCTCAATCACAGTGCCTCAAAAAATAGAGGCAGATCAACTATATATAATCTGTTAGACATATAAAAATGTCTAGTATTTCTATAGAATTTAAATCCTTTATAAATATTACTTCATGTTATTACACAACATTCCCTGGGATGTTAGCCTTATTTTATAGAGGAGGAAACTGAGGCAGAAAGCCATTAAATGAGTTACCCATGTTCATACAACTAGGAAATTTCTGAGATCAGAATTGAACTCTTGACTTTGAGTCCAGTGCTTGACCCACTGTACCAACTAGCTGCCCCAGACTTCTATGGTCAGTTCAGTTTTTCAGTATCAGACACTTTTTTTCCCCTCACTTGCAGGAGTAAGATAATAAGATCATGAGACTTAGAACCAAAAAGGGTTCTCACAGATCATATCCAACCTACCTATTTTATAAATAAGGACTCCAAAGAGCAGGAAAGGAAATAATAATAATAATAAAGTAACTCATGTCTATGCAGTGCTTTTGTTTACAAAATACTTTTCCTCCACTTCTCATTCACCATCAGTGCACATTTATTTTGTAAACAGCTTGTACTTATTTCTCTTTGATTATGTCAGGTCCCCCAATAGAGGAAAGAGGCTGTCTCACTTTTTTTTATTTCTGTCTCCAGCATCTAGTAGGCATAGAAGAAAGCTCTTAACAAATATGCTTGAATTGGTTGACCTCACTGCCTTCTTTTAATCATTCTCTAAGTAATATTATCATTAGCAAATCATAGTTAAAAGTTTGATCCTCAGAGAGAGTAAGTAACTTGACCTGTCACAGTATCTGAAGCAATAAGATTCAAACTCAAATATTTCTGACCCAAAGTCACTTTGCTCTAAGTTTTCAAAAACCTAGGGTCGGGGTGGCTAGGTGGCATAGTGGATAAAGCACCAGCCCTGGAGTCAGGAGTACCTGGATTCAAATCTGGTCTCAGACACTTAATAATTACCTAGCTGTGTGGCCTTGGGAAAGCCACTTAACCCCATTTGCCTTGCAAAAACCTAAAAACAAAAAAAAAACCTAGGGTCGCCTCTACCCCAAGAATTTGTGAAATAACATATGATATGCTGACCATTTATCTATGTCATGAAGAAGCTATTGTCCCCACATAACCAGTATCTTCTCCTAGGATCAAAGATCTACAACAGGAAAGGACCTCAGAAGCCTTGTAATCTAACAACTTCATTTGACAGATGAGGAAACAGACTGAGGGAAGGTTAAGTAACTTGTCCACCCAAGTAAATAATAAGTGGCAGAAGTGGGATGTTAGTACAGGTCTCTCACTCCAAAATTATTTCTTTTCCCTGTACTACATTGCATCCAAATCTAACTCTGAAAAGTGAGGGAATAAGAAACTTTTGAGTTCACTATCACTCATAAGGTGAGTTTCATGATTGAGAACTCAAAAATTCCCCTTCTTGATGACAACCTTCCATCTTTCTATCTCACTTCTAAACCCTTCTTGTTAAAAACAAACTAGAACCTCCGCATGCCTTGAGTAGATGCCTTTTCTGACTATTTCTAGGCACTCTAAAGTAAAGATTCTATTATTTATAAAGGTTGGAAAGCCTGGCACACCAGAGATTTTTTCCTAATGCTCCATTAGAGCATGGAGTTAAAAGTTAGGTCAAAAAATCCATTAGATTCTAAGGATCATGAGCATGGGGACTGTCTTTTATCTTTCTTTGTATTCTCAGCACTTAACTGTACCTGTACCTTAATAGTACCTGTTCCACACATTAGACACTTAAATACTTATTTTATTGCTTATTTACTGAGTGAGCAAAAAGGAGAAGCCCAAGAGCCCTTGAAGGATAGAGATTAAGTAATGAATTGTGTGTGTCTCTTTCAAGTACCACCTGAACAAAATGTAGTCACACTACTAGCTGATCATTAAATGTTCAATTTTTTTGACCCAAAGAAATCCTAGATTGTTTCCCAGGGAATGAAAGATCTAGCATCTAAGTCAGTGGAAGTAGATTTCATTGTGATGAAATCATGGATTAAAGTAAAAGGAATTGACATTTAGACTTAAAAAAAATTGATTTGGTTTGCAAAGCACTTGAGCCCCTTATCTTATTTAATGCTCATAACAATCCTTTTGCTTAAGGAGTAAATGAGGTTCAGAGAGAATAAGTAACCTACACAAGGTCGCAAAAAGTAGAAGAGTAGAAGATTACATATAAAGAGTTGGAAGAGAGACTGGAGAAAATTTAAGCCAACCTCTTCATTTTATAGATGAGTAAACTAAGGCACAGCCAGGATGAATGACTTGCATAAGGCAACACAGACCTTAAATGACAGGACTTGGATATGAATCAAAAACAACTAACATTGAACCCAGAATTCCTTCCATAATACTCTTTTTTTTTCCTTTTGTTAAGACTGGGCTTGTAAGTTCCAAAAGAAAAATATAATGCTGTTCTTTCTTAAATCTACAGCTAGTGCTTTTTCATTATGCCCCTCTATCTTTTCTTCTTTCTGCCTTCTCTCCCTCACCCCCTGCCTTGAAATCTGCAATCCAAATGTGTTCCAGGAATTGGACATAGTTGCTTTAATTTTCCACATCATGATCTCACTTCTTCACTTGCCAGTATAAGCTCAACCTGAGAAGGGAAAAACCTGTACCTTGGGAAAGTTGGGATGTTTTTTGGGCAGTGTAATGAGTTCTCCATAAAGAAAAGTGCTTGGACCAAAAACTGAAACTTTGGTATGTTTAATTACAATCTGGTTCCTGGAAAAGTGACAGTCCCCTAGCCAAGGAAACATGGCACTGGGGAATCTGCAGATTCACAAAAGTGGAATGTTCTCAGGAGGTCTTCACTTGGTGAAAAAATAAAGAACACATTTCCCAACTTGGAAAAATACATGGCTTGTTTTTCCATGATAATTTTATGGAAATGCCACCTGGTGAAGTAATTAGAAAGATCATTTTCTTATTACTACACATAATACTGTCTTACATGTGAATGTAAGAGGAAAGGGAGGAGATAGAGGGACAAAACATGAAGAAAAGAAGAGCAAGGAAGGGGGGAGAAAAATGATGGAAATGAGGGGAAAAAATAAAGAGGAAGAAGCAGAAAGGGAAAAGGAGAAAGATGAGGGAGAAAGGAAAGGAGATAGAATGGGAAGTGGGAAAGAGTGAAGAAGACGTTAAAGGTCTAGAAGTCTCAATCTTTTGACATTGACTTTCTTCCTATGCCATGAGCCCAGTAGTTGGAGCTTCATGATGAGCTAAGGTTTTATGTTTATTCAATCATGGACAACGCTTTGTGATACAACTTGTGGTTTTCTTGGAAAAGATACTGGAATGATTTGCCATTTTCTTCTCCAGTTCATTTTACAGATGAGGATACAGAGGGTTAAATGATTTGCCCAGGGTCATATAATTAGTGTCTGAGGTCATATTTGAACTTAGCAAGATGAGTCTTCCCAACTTCAGGTCTGGCATTCTATCCAGAGCACTATTTAGCTTCTCCCAAATTAAACTGAATCTCTTCCATTTCAAGTCAAGAATATTGTTCCTCATTAATTTCTTGCTTATTCACTGGAGGGTGACTTATCCTGAATTTATCTCAAAGGCAATTATATTTTAAATTTGTTTTGAAATTTGAAAATATGACTTGAAAGAATAAAAAGTACTTGACCACATATAAGGCAAAGTTTCAGAGCCTTCAGGTATCTTAGAATGCATTGACCTAAAAATTCTCATTTTATAGATGAGTAGACCGAAGCCCAGAAAGAGGAAGTGGCCTCCTCTTGGTCATTCAGGGTAATACTGGTAAAACTTAGTCTAGAATCCATTGTGGAATTGCATTGGCTTCTCTTGAGGTTCATGCAGAATCACAGAATAATAAGAAAGGCTCTTAAAGAAAATTATACTCCATCCCCATCATTTTATAGATTTGGCATGCCAATCTGTTGCATCTGCGTTTGGAGAGTTTGTCAATTTTCATTTAATAATAAGACTAGTAAATGATAATAAAGCAATAATTATACACTTGTGTTTTAACTCACAGAAGGAAAGTTGCTTAGCATGAGATATCCATGAGGATGAGGGCAATGGAAGTAGGCAATGTTAAAGGATCTTCAGAGTCACTAGGTCACCAAAGAGACAAGGAAACTAATGGATGTCTAGAGATAGAAATGTCTGTAATTAAGGGATTGGGAAGGAGCAGAGGTTTACTTTGGGGGGTTGGGGTTGGTTTGAGATGTTTGAGAGGAGTTTCGATTCAGGACACATTAGGGTGGGAAAAGGGTTGATGACCCAAAGAGAAACAACCAATTCAAACTGGTGCCCAGGTTAACCATATTCTTTTTCTTCCTGCTCATTCTGCTGGTCATATCTGTAATCCTACCTCTATGACACACTCACTCACAGATGTGAGGAGTGCCAGGTGTTTAAGGAAGAGGGCTGAGATTTCACCAAGCAAATCTTATTGATTTTCCACGTTGATGTTACAGGCAAATATTTGTTAATCAACTAGAAAACTGGAAGATTCCCACAGGGTAGATTTCACAAATTAGTAATTCAAGAAAATGGACAGGGCAGGTAGAAGGATGGAATATGTGTACAATAGAAATAGCCCATCACAAGAAAGGCTAGATGGACTCCATTATATCCCATTTTGGGGGATAACTACATGTGAGAACAGAGACCCAGAAAGGAAGATATTGGCCTGAGGTTACTCATAAAATGAGGGGCACATTCAGGACTTTAACCTGGATCTTCTGATGTAAACCTAGTGTTCACTCCACTCTACTGTGACTTTTAAATACAGAGAGACTTAAATATTTTGTATTGAAAAAATAAGAACTTTAATCTGTGTCCTGCAGGAAGCCTCAAGCCATCACATTCTTAGCAAATTCTTTAGCATTTATGAGGAAGTTTCTTATTCCTAAGAAAAGTTTTATGGGGACAAATGTCTTGTCCCTGCATTCCCACTGTAGGATTTTTCTCCCTTCCAGCTTTCACTAATTTAACTCAATTGTATTCAATCCAATTGAATTTGAATTATCAGGAAAAAGTTGTGGGAAAGACACATTCTATCAAAAGATCTGGATTCAGATTCTGGGTCTGCTACTCACTATCAATGTGACTTTGGTCAAGATTCAGCCTGTCTTCATAGCCATTTTGTCTTCTTTAGTTGAACTATAGATAGGACTGTGAGATTCCAGTTCTAAAGTAATCAGTCTAAGAATTTAATTCTATTGAGTCATATTTTTATTAAGGCACATGGTATTGCAGTTTACCATAGAAGACAAGGCTAACATGGTTCAAACCCTGGGGAAAATTTATAGAGGGAACTATCCCTTTTTCTTTATCTTAGAGTTAGTTGTATCCAATTTGATGAGAACAGAGTATATTTTATGCAGTGTTCTTCCTATCTCAGTTTGGAATCTGAACTTGAATTCCTAAGGGGCTGCTTTAGAATCCAAGAAAAACATTCCCAGGTGGGAAAGATACATCTGCTAGTGATCAATTTTTTTTCTACGCATACCACACATATATCAGGATAGATGATATCATATAATCCTATCTATCAAACTGTCATGTGCATAATAGTAATACATCAGATCAATATGCAAACTACCCTCCCACCAGTTGGATTCTAAAGTTGGCCAAGCACCTACATCAATTTTCAGTAAGGCATCATAGAAAAGGCTTTGGTATCAGGAGACCTGTATTAGATTCCTGTCCCTGGAAAGAAGAAAAGAAGGAGGGAGGGAAGGAAGGAAGAGAAAGAAGAGAAATGAGGGAGAGAGGGAAGGAAAAAGAAGGAAAAGAAAGAAAAGGAAGGAAGGAAGGAAGGAAGGAAGGAAGGAAGGAAGGAAGGAAGGAAGGAAGGAAGGAAGGGGAGGGAGGAAGGAAGGGAGGAAGGGAGGGAGGGAGGAGGGAAGGGAGGAAGAGAAAGTAAGGAAGAGAGAGAGAGAGAGAGAGGAGAGAGGGATGGAGGGAGAAAGGAAGGAAGGAAGGAGGGAAGGAGGAAGGAAAAGGAAAGAGGAGTGAGAGAATGAGGAAGGAAAAAAGAAAGAAAGGAAGAGAAAAACAGTAGTTTGAACAGGAGACTTGCTAACATATCTAGAAACTCAGAATATAACAAATAAAACATGATTTAAGCAGGAGCTGTCTAACTGGATTACTGGCAGCTAGAAGGTGAGGAAATTAAGTTGTAGATGTGTTTATGTATCTAAAGCAGTTCATTTTTCCATATATTTTCTTGACTTTTGGACTAGATTCTGCCAAATTCTACGCCTTTCAGTTTTTCAACGCTTAATGTGAGAGTATGAGCTCCCTCCTCATAGCTTTTCTCTAAGGAAATTAAAGTCTACTCCCCAGCTTCCAATAACAAAAAAAAAAAAATTTAAAGGGCATGTCTTTCTCAAAACAAAACAAAACCACCACCAGAGCAATTTAATTCAACTCAGTGAAGGACACATGAATTAAGTGCTTAATGTGGATATGATATAACCCTTGCTTTTAAAATAACCTACAATCTAATGGAGGAGGGTATAAGTACTCAAATGTTAGAAAGATACATGAGATAGTGTATGGGACAAGTTTAGGCAAAATGCTAAAAGACAACTGATGGAAGGAGAGAGCATCCCCTGGAGTATGGGTGAAGCAAGGAGTTCAGGAAGAAAGAACTTTAACAGACGGAGATGGACCAAACAGGGCATATCATAAGTTGGGGTGGGGGGGGGGGGTGGAGTAAGGGAAGAAAAAGCTTTAGCTAAAGCACCAAGGATGGAAGCTAGAAGTGATCACGTTTAGATGGGATGGCATAATAAAGCAAAGAAAGTAAATGAAAACAAAACAAGAAAGTTAGGTTAGTATTATGCAAAGCAGATTCAGGGATTCATTCTTTAGGTTACCTGTATGCAGAGTGAAAGCTAGAACCCCTAGGACTGTGTGGCCTTTCCCCACAAGCTATGTGATGAACCAGAGTGTCAGAAGATGAGCCCAATGCTACCCTCTAATTGATAATCACTCCTCAGACTTATCTGCAATACAACCTACAGTTAACATTCTTCTACTCTGCCCCATATTGGAATTTGCTCCCAGATTTCAAGCATAATATAAAAACTGAAGAATGATGTGACTTTATTGTTCCATGTCTACTAAAATATCCTTTCCCCACCTCATCTCTATTTTGAGAGACTTTTGTTCTTCCCTTTCTTGATATGACTTGCTCTCCAGCCACTTTTTCAGTGATTTCCTCTCAAGACAAACAAGTGAAAGATTGGATGTCCATATGAGTGTCAACCCTAACCACCTGCTTAGTTAGCAGTTGCGACTATTTCTCACTTATTTGCCAAGTAGAATCCTATCGTTGTTTTCTTTAAGTATTCTCTTTGTCCTGGGAAATCATAAATATAAAGCAAAAACTTTCTTTGCCAGCTTTATCTCTTTGTGGGAATCTTTGACTATTTTTTTTAAATGTAAATCTCTCTCTCTCTGTTTCCCTCCCCAACTCCCAGTCCCCATACCCATACATTGTATTTGAACATTAAAGCAGATAGTATTATGAATGGTTAGCAACATTTTATCACATTTGCCAACCTCAAAGATAAAGTAAAGATTTAAACATAGAAAGGTGAATAAAGTTTTTAAGAAAAAAAAGATAAAATACCAAGAAGATGTCAAATGTAAGCCCTCTCCTCTTGAGAGACAGGAAGGGAAAGGAAAGAGAAGAAATAAAAAAGAAATTCATTGGGTCTCATCTGTACTCAAGAATATCAGCAATAACAACTCTGACAAGCCTAGAGACCTCTCTTATACTCCACTACAGTGGCAACATCTCTGTGGCTTCCTACAACTCTCTTAGCCAACTTCTCAGTTCTTTCCACATCCTTTAGGATAGAAGGGGCTAGTTCAGGCGTTCAATCAATCAACCTCGTACACTGATCCTAAGGACAAAACTCCACAGGGAATTAAGGAAGGAAATGAAATCAAAATTAGTAAGCATTCAGCAATCTCTAAAGTTCTTTGGGCAGTAAAAACTGTTCTCAAATGCAAAGCACTGAGGTAGGTCTGACAATTCAAAGACAAAATCAAACTCCTCATCCTCAAGGAGCTTACATTTTAATAGGGTTTAATTTCTAGATTTTTTTCCTAACTGTAAATATCAAGACCCTATGGTAATATGTTAAAAAGCAAGCAATACAAAGGGTGGGGGGCACCCTACATTCAGGACTCTACAGGTATCTGCTGATTGGACTATCTAGGTGAGTAATGAAATGCAAACAGTCCAGTTTTGTGAACTTGAATTATAACTTAGATCTGTTGGAATGCTTCACCCTATTCACCTCCAAGAAAATGGATAGGTTGGGAATTAAATAGTCAGCTTTCAAATGAAACTGTGAAAATTCAACTAAAATTCTATAGCACTAGAACAACCAGGGAATTTAGGGATTAAAATATCATAATTATATTAATAATAAGAACAAGCAATAATAATGATGACTGAATTTTACACAATAAAGTTGAAGGTCATTCAAAGGTCAGTGAAGAGATGCTTGTTGGATATGAGCATACTTTAATATATATCTAATTATAAGCATGCATATGTAAATATATGTATAACCAAAAAAGAAGATAGCTTAATGGAGAGGCAATAGTGAAGTATAGTGGATATATGATCTATATGCTCCATTTGTATCCATGCAATGTCAAGTTACCTGGGAAATGAGTCTGAGCAGGAGTTAAGTGAAGCGATTGACAAGAGTTTCATCCATTGAAAAGATAGAGATGAGTCAATACCTATAATAGTGTTTGTGATGATGATGATGATGATGATGATGATGATGATAGTTTTGCAAAGCACAAATATTATTCCATTTTCTTTTCACAACTACCCTGAGAAAGAGATGCTAATAATATGCTCATAGAAAAGGAGACTGAGATAGCGGTCAAATATTTTGTACAGTATCTATCACCAGCTAGTAAGTGTCTGAGGCTAAATGTGAACTCAGGTCTAGCTGACTCCAGATCTCTCCACTATGCCATCCTTATTCATTAGATGAGAGATACACTAAATCCTTTTTTTTTTGCAAGGCAATGGGTTAAGTGGCTTGCCCAAGGCCACACAGCAAGGCAATTATTATGCAAGATAATTATCTAAGACCAGATTTGAACTCAGGTACTCCTGACTCCAGGACTGGTGCTCTATCCACTGTGTCACCTAGCTGCCCCAGAGATACACTAAATTCTTGAAGAAGGTTCTCTTTTTAATGTATTATTTATTTTTAGCATTTTTTTTAAATTTGAGTTCTGAGTTCTCTCCCTTTCTCATATTCCTACACCCATTGAGAAGGTAAGAAATGTGATATCAATTTTACATGTGAATTCATACAAAACATATTTCCATATTTGTCATGTTGCAAAAAAGGCAAGAACAAAAAAAAGTAAAAAAAATGCTTTAATCTGCATTCAGACTCCATCAATTCTCTCTCTGAACATAGATAACATTTTCCATCATGAGTCCACTTGAATTGCCTTGGATCACTGTACTGATCAGAATAGCTACATTGGGTAGATCCTTTTGGCATAGTTCTAAATTGCTTTCCAGAATGATTGGATCAGTTTGTAACTCTATCAACAATGCATTAATGTTCTAATTTTCCTACATCCCCTCCAACATTTGTCATTTTCCTTCTGCTTTATTAGCCAATCTGATATATTGTGAGATGGTAACTCAAAGTTGTGTTAATGTGCATTTCTCTTATCAAGTAATTTAGAGCTTTCTAATATTACTATAGGTAAGTCAAAAAAGATTTAAGCATAAAAATATTTATATATGTATATATATATAATGTTTGTCTTTCATTCTTGAAGAAGACCATGATATCAGGAATGTAATACTATGACAAACATGTTAATTGGATTTGAGTGATTGGTGGCTGTTCTAAATCACCAGCCTCACTTTTCCCTCCAGAGACATCTGGATCCAGTGGCCAAATATGAATCTGAATGACTGGAGATAGCTCTGAAGGCATTTGTAATCAGGGTTAAGTGACCTGCCCAGAGACATACAGTAGTTAGTGTCAGTTGTCTGAGTTCAGATTCGAACTCTTGGCCTCCTGATTCCAAGGCCAGTGCTCTATCTACAGCACAAAGGATGGATGACATAATTAATTTCAGAAGTTTATCTTTCAAATTTTATTCATGAGCTCAGTAGCTTCCAAAAGTAAAATGTAATATATTCAAGAGAAGATGAAAAAGTGAGAGTGGCAGCAAGAGAGAGAGAGAAAGAGTCATAATTCAAAGAGACAAACAACAACTAGAGAAAAAAGAGATGGACCAAACAAATCTGACCTGGCCTGGAATTTGGGTGTTCTTTTACTCAGAAAGATGACAGGTTTTTGTTGCTTGCCTGAGACTAAGAGAGAAATGGTTCAACAATGACTGCTTGGAGATGTTTCTGTTAGTATCTTAAAACAACCTTTGGTTTAAATATACATTGTCTGGATATATTTTTGTCCTTTTCTCAGGGAACTGGGAATTCTGGGGGGTTTTAAGGGAATGTAACTTTCTAGTTTCCCTGGGGACAGATGTCCAAGTAAATGGCAACCTTTTCAAAATGGATGCTGAACACACTGGCTATATGAAGTATTTCTTTTGCTCTTTAACATGTTTCATTTTTTATTAAACTTTATTAGTGTAATTTGTGTCTCAAAGTTCATTTGCATGGAACTTTATAGGTTAAGATTGATTTTTCAGCCTTTATGATGGCTAGAGTTGTGAGAGGCTGGGAGAGAAGAAATATTCTGTTCTTTTGATTTCCAGCTTCTAGAGAAAAGCACAGTTCCAGATTCCTTTCAGGTCCCTAAAGTGAGAGAAAGACTCTGGGGAAAGGTCAGCATGGTCAAAGTGTCTACTACTCTACACTGAATAATCAGTCTCTACCAATGAGGATACTCCTATACAAGTGATCTTTGAGAAAATAATAATAGTACTTATAGAATATGGTTATTTTAGCTTTATTGACCTGCAGTTTTTTATATTATTCAATCAGCATGCCATTTATTGAGTGATTATTATGTGTTATGTACTATGTAAAGGCCTGAGGATACTAAGAAAAGCAAAATTAGTAATTGCCCTCAATAACCTAACATTTTAAAAAATTAAGTAAGCAACAAGAAAAAGCCAAGGGATGGATCATCATGCATTCTACCTCCTTATTAGACAAAAGGTACAGAATAAGAATGTCAATTAATTTAAAAGTCTAGAAGGACTTCTTTAAGTACTAATTCTAATTACTCTAAGAATGCTTAGTCATTTCACACTTATTCCTTTGATTGTCAAAGACTATGATGTTACTGTCATTTTTGACCATTTTTTTTTAATGGAGGAAAGATTTATAAAAAGAGAGAGTCAAGGCAGGTCTGTGCTGTCACAATTATATTTATTTATAGACCTTCCTCTGAAGTCCTACTCTGATGCTTTCTTGTACTGTAGCTATGAGATTCTAGAAAGTTATCAAGTTAGATTTTCAAACTAGGAGCAGTACTGAAATCATTCAAAGCCCAGATAAAACAGAGAGAGGGAGATCAACAGAATGGTATTCATCAGTTCCTTTCTGCGTCCCAGAAGTGTCCACTCTGAAATTCAGAAATTTAACGATTATATGCTTGAAGTTGCGTTCTGTCAGAGATCTGTAAATTCTGTGGATAATATTTTGTCTTCTCTTTTTCATATTTCTGGGTATTTTTCCTACTACATTTATATAATTATATATTTTCCTACATTGTATTTTCTGAATTCCATTTCAGTATGGCATTCAATGTTTTAAATTCATCTTTTTTTTTTTTTTTTTTTTAGTTTTTGCAAGGCAATGGGATTAAGTGGCTTGCCCAAGACCACACAGACAGGTAATTATTAAGTGTTTGAGGCCGGATTTGAACTCAGCTGCTCCTGACTCCAGGGCCATGCTCTAGTCACTTCGCCACTTAGCTGCCCCCATGTTGTTTGTTGTTCTGGGAGACCCATTACACTGTTTTCAAAGCTAGTAGACTTTGTATACATAACATTAATATACCATTTCTTGCTTTTCTATATTTCTGAGCTTCAAATCTTTTATCCTCTTTTTTTCAGAACCTCTACTGTAGGGGGGTTGGGTTTTTTTAATCATCTTGTAGTCTAAATTGTCTAGTAAGCTGTTTGTCCTATAGATTTGTTTCTTGACTGTCTTAATTTCCTGTTAATATTTCATTTTTATCTTGAACTATTCCAAAGATTCTTAAAATATTCTTTCATTATATTTTGTTTTCCCTATAGAATTTAAAGCCTTGCTTTCAATTTTCTCTTTGTTTTGGTTTGCATTCCATTGGGTATCAATATCCACTCAATGTATTTATGGCTTTTATAAGATTATTTACCTTTTTTTTTTTTACTTCCTTGTTTTTGGTTTATCTATTTCTCCTTCAGGGCTGGGCTGATCCTCTTTCTTCTATTTTCAGTAACATATCAGATCTCCCCTTCTATTGTGACACATATTTTCCTGAACTAAAATCCCTAGGGCTTGGTGGCTTCAGTTTTTTTTTTTTTTTTGTACTGAGTCATAATGATCTTTGTCTCACTGCTTTGTGAAAAATTTCACTGGGAAAGGTCCCAAGCCTAACCTACATCCCATTTAGACTTGGGCCTAGAAGCAGTCCTCCTCCAAGTTTTATTCCTAATTCCAAGGTTTCATGCCTTCCTTTAGATCCAAAGTCAGGAAAATCTGAGTTCCAATCTAAATTCAGACAACTTACTCATTGTGTGATTCTGGGAAAGTTCCTTAAGCCTCCCTTTGCTTCAGTTTCTTCAACTTTAAAATGGAGATTAAAATAGTACCTACCTTGCAGAGTTGTTGTGAAAATAGAATGAGAAAAAAAATATTTGTCATAAAAAGTACTTAGGGGTGTCAAACCTTTTAGCTCTTCTGGGCTGCATTGTTCAATAAAGACCCTTCAAGGGCTGGAATTCAATTCTCACTCATGACTACCACTGCCACACAAGTATAAATGGGTTGTAAGATAGGCTTTGGCCCTCTCCTAGTGGAGTTTTCACATAGCAGTGAGACAACAAAACATCATCATCATCATCATCATCATCTTCTTCTTCATCATCATCATCATCATAAACATACCTTGTACTAGACACTTTACAATTATTATGGCATTTGATCTTTATAATAACCCTGGGAATAAGGTGCTATTATTATCCACATTTTGCAGATGAGAAAACTAAAGCAAACAGAGTTAAATGCCTTTCCCAGGGTCACAGGTTAGTAAATGTGAGAGACCGAATTTGACCAGAGATCTTTCTGACTCCAGGCCTACTGTATGGAACCACCTAGCTGCCCTTAGTATATATATATATATATATATATATATATATATATATATATATATATACATATATATTTAAATCAGAAATAAATAGAGTTCATAGGCTTGAGTAGCCTAAGTAGATTTAAACCAATTAAACATGGGGAAAAACATTGATTAGAATCAGTAGTGTCAGGATTTTAAATAAGCTAAAGGCCCAGATCTACCATTATAATAGAGACCTTTGGACAACAAAAAAAATACTGAATATCTAAGATATGGGAAGTTCTAGGAAATGTGAAAGGGATGCAAAGGGAAAGGGTTTAGGGTGGCTAGGTGGCACAGTGGATAAAACACTGGCCCTGGAGTCAGGAGTACCTGGGTTCAAATCCAGTCTGAAACACTTAATAATTACCTAGCTGTGTGGCCTTGGGCAAGCCACTTAACCCCATTTGCCTTGCAAAAACCTAAAAAAAAAAGAGGGAAAGGGTTTGGGAAACTTAACTAATTCTTTCTACTTAAATATTTAGCTTCAATCAGGACCTGAGGAAGGGTGTCATTAATTTGTCATCAAAGAATTCAAAATAAAGATAAAAAACTGCAAGGGAGAATCAGTATTTTTTTCAAGTCATAAGTGATGAGGGCTTGTAGCTTGTAGCCATGTGGATAATTCATCAGTCTCCAGGGCATCAGAGATCTGTGAAGATATTCTGATACTGGTAGAGGAGACACGGTGAGGTTACTGAGGCTTGATGGTGCATGATGATACGCAGATGATGCATGATACTGATGCTTAATGTTACATGATGATACACAGAGGACAGAGAGTCAATGTGATTGGAGCAGTGAGTGGTGTGTGTCACACACAGAGTAGCTAAGAAGGTATGAGACTGGGTGGAAGCTGAGAAAGTGCAAATCATGTTTCAAATGAGTCTAGGTTTATATATCTAGCAGTTGTGGGTGGAACATGAAGAGTTAAAATTAGAGCACAGCAAGGGGACCGTTACCTGCAGTCTATACAGATAGTAAGATTGAGGTCCTGTTAGGTCCTAGCATCCTTACCATGAAGCATTCTAGATAATGGAGAAAATGGTGACAGCACCAGAGTTCAAGGGAAGCTGGCTCTAGAGTGCCAGTGTTGGTATGGAAGGATCTGTAACAAAGGAAAACCTTGTCAACATGTGTTAAACCTTTGCTAAACATAGTGTAATGGAAAGAATGCTAGATTAGAAAGAGACTACCTGATCTATCCCCAACTTGATAGGTGACTTTGGGAAAGTCAGTTTTTGTCCTCTGAGCTTTGTGTTCTAATTAGTAAAAATGAAGGGATTGATTTATATGGTTCATTTGAGTTCTAACATTCTAAGGTCTAGGAATTTGTGTTCCTTTAACAAATCAACCAATATAGATTGACAGGATCAAGTTGTGTGTTTGTGTGGTGTGTGTGTGTATACATGTGTGTATTGCACATGTGTAGTCCTGTAGTGGGAAAGGGATAGTAGATTCAAACTGTTGAATCCTCTATTATCAGAGAGAGTTCCCATGTGAGACTGGGAAGATTTATGACCTTGGTCCCATGGTCCATTCCTAAGTACAATCTCCACAGTTTAATATATGGAAAACTGATATGTGAGGGAGGAATCTCATTTTTTTAAGAAGATGAGATTTTTATCTTTATTTTGAATTCTTTGATGACAAATTAATAACACCCTTCCTCCTTGCCCAAGGACCCACAGCTAGGTCATTATTAAGTGTCTGAGGCCACATTTAAACTCAGGTCCTCCTGACTTCAGGGCCAGTACTCTATCTACTGTGTCACCTAGCTGTCCCCAGGAATCTCATTCTTAAAGGAAATTAACTCCATTCAAAGAGTTCAAAAGAAAAAAGGAAAACCATAGTTCAAGTGGTATGATAAATTGATACTCCTTATGTGACAAATTATTAAAGAATAAGAAAGTTTTCATCTCTTTTTTTCCCTTTAGTGGTTCTCACATCTTTAAGGGTCTTCACATTCCCAGTTCTAAGCTATTGAGTAAATTACTAGAAAATCACGTAAATTAATAGAAAATCAAATTAGGAACAAATACAGATGAAATCAAAATGGTATTTAAAACTCAGATCTCTTTGAGGTCTACAGGACTTCATTATGTCTGCAAGGTGGCAGTATGCTTTTTCAAAGACATATTCCCTTTTCTGTGAGCAAAACACTTTCCTGATCCTTCTGGTTATTAGTGTCATTCTCTATTACTTGTAATTATTACTACATCAGACACTAGCTATATGATCCTAAGTAAATCATTTAGCCTTCTCCAACCTTGATTTCCTCAACTGTAGGAATAAGAATAATAAAAGAATCTATCTTATGGAATTCTATGGTCAAATGAGATATAACAAGTGCCTTGCACATCCTATAGAACTATATAAATACTGTCAAATTATTTATTTTGTATATATTTTCTGCTTGCTTTTAATATTTGAATCCCTAGAGCCTACCACAGTACCTAGAACATTGTAGGCATTAAATAATAGTTAACATTTATTTAGCTCTTTGAAGTATTTGTTATCTCATTTTAATCATGGTGATAATAAAGATAATGACAGTAGTTTTGTTTAGAATCAAATAGGGCCTGAAAGGGAAGAGGAGAGGAGACTTTGTAAAATAGGAATAATGATCCTTGTCTACTCATCTAGTAGGATTGTTATAAAGAAAGTGTTTTGCAAACCTCAGAGTTCCACATAAATTTAAGTTTTATGGGTCTAGACCCACAATTTCATTGATGTTGAGAATTCCTTCTACCAATGAAGGTTGGTATATCTTCTTTAACTTAATATCTTAAAGAATTGCCTGGAGCACTCAAAGACTAACTGATAGCAGAAGGACTTGAATTCAAGTCTCCTTGGGCAGCTCTTTATCCATAAAATCATACCATGCCATTGAATTTATTGAAAAATTGTAGACTGATAGCCCAGCAGCCCATAATATCATGACTAAGTTTTTAGAAAGGAAAATAGTATTGTCATGATTTTGTAAATGCTTTTTTTCACACTGAATGACACACCAGGTTCCACACTTTGGGTAATGCTACTCTTAGCAATTCTTTCCAAGAGACAAAGGAGAATGGTGCAAGTTGGAAATGAGACAGATTCTATGTGATCCCAAGTTACCTTAAGGCATCCAAAAGAGACTTGAAGGAATTGGATTCTGAGAAGGAACCAGAAATGTTAAGGAGCATCACAGCTTGCTCATACCTTCATCTATGAGAGATATTGGGAGCTCCCTCAGGTTGCTCTGTGATTTCTGATTATGGTGCCAGGTATTGTAGGATGCTAGGTGTGAAGTTAAAGATTCTGAATTCCAGCCCTAATTCTACCACTTTGCTAGGTGTATGAATTTAAAAAGTCATCTTTTTGTTGCTTTACCTCAATTTCCTCATCTATAACACAGTGATAAATTGGCCTTTCACTTTAAAGGAGAGCTGACTTAGAGACCTGATCTTGGACCTTATTTGATCTGAATTTAGGAACCTCTCCTAAGAAGTATCCTGATCCTGTGTAAATCACTTAATGTCTGAATGCTCCAGGCAATTCTTTAAACCCTTAAGTGGAAGAAAGGATGTCACTCTATAATGAAAAAACAAAAAAGACTTTTGGGGTTTTTGTTTTTGTTTCTGTTTTACAAACTCTATGCCTGAGACTTAGGCTACAGGATTGTTTTAAGAACGAAATGAGATAATTATATAAAGTACTATATAAACGTGAGACCTTTTCTCTTTCTTTTCCTTCTTCCTCCTCCCTCTTCTCTCCTCTTCCTTGCTTCTCTCTGCTTCCTCTTCTTCTGGTTTCTTATTGTAAGTGATAATATACAATCCTCCCCCAAAAGATCATATCCATAAGGCTCACTTCAAAGGAACTTTGGTGTCATGAATGCAGGTACTTTTTAGAGCTCTTACATGCTTTTTCATTCTGTGACTCTTATTATGTCTCTTATGTGACTCTTGTGTGTGCTCCTATTAATCCTCCCTAGGAAGGCCATCTGACATGTTGGGGCCTCCCTCTGGAACTCTTGAAGAAGCCTAGATTCTAATGACACCTCCTAGTTGTTCTCACTTAGCCTTTGCCTTCACTGTGGGGTTTATTCACCTCTTTTTTCCAGGCATATTTGGCTTTGATCACATGCTTCTTCTTACTGCTTCTTCTGAATCATTCTTCATGTTTCCTCTTCATGTTCTTCTTGAGATTCCAGAGCCTTTGACATGTTACCCAGAAAAATCAATGAGCAGTTAAAAACCTACTTTGACCTTGACTTGTTCCAGATTCTGTGTAAAATACAATATAGACATAATCCTTCACAGTCCCTGTCCTCAAGAGGCAGTCAAGTCAAAACCCAGATCTATCTAAAAAGCAAAAATCAAGATAAGAAACCATAGAGGTAAAGTTGGCTAGTGTTCCTATAATTTTGTGTTTTATTAGTGCGTCTTTCTTCCCATTTATCTTATATATACCTCAAAGTATGTTGCTTTTATAATGATATTTTATACGACACTTTCTTTTCCTTTCCCAATGTTGTGTTTTTCCTCTGGACAAATAGCAATTGTCTTTGCTTTTAAGTTTTTTCTTTGCTTACTGACCTCCAAATTCAATGCCTCATATGCTTCTCTCTAGTGCCTGACCACTTTGAGACAACTGGGAGACACTCTAATCCAACCCCATCATTTTATAAACAAAGACCAGGAAGATTAAATAACTTAAAAAGAGGTCAGATGTAGGATTTGAACCTAGACACTTTGATTCCAGATTCAAAGCTTTTTTTTAAAGCTTAAAAAACAAAACATTTAACATTTTATTTGATATAACAATAATATATTAAATAATAAAATAAGGATAATTTATTAAATTTAATATTTTAAAAGTAAAATACTTGTTAGTTTTTCAAATTAAAATTATCTTTATGTCCTTTGTTGTAAATGAACAATCAGGCTTCAGAGGTAAAAAGTCTAAAATTCACAAGGAAACAGAAACACGATGGACCTGAAGACCTTCCATTATCTCTCTGCCCTAACTTCAAGAGACAGAAACCATGAACCTGAAGAAGTTCCTTCCATTATCCCATTGCTCTGAGTTCAAGAAAAAGAGTAGACAACATGTGGGGGCAATAAAAATCTCGCCAGACTGTAAGTGAGAGTGGAAGTTACAGAGAGTTTAATCTCAGGAAATCCTAGGAGTAAGAAAAGTCTTCCCCAATATTACAGAAAATCCTCCTGCAAGGAGCTAATGGAAAAGGACATCCAAGTGAGCATTCTCTCACCCCAATTTTCTCATTAGAAAAAATCTAAAGTGCAAAAAAAAAAGGCTTGCATTTAATATCTCTAATATGTGGCTGCCTTTTAGCCTCGGGAGAGGGACAGGTATTCATTTTCATAAATTACTTTTTAACCATTTTTTTCAAGTGAGGGGGGAGGCCGGGGGCGGTGAAAGAAAACAGAGACAAGCCAGATGCCTTTGTGGGCTTTGATCAGTCTCTCTGTAGACAGTCAGGCTGCCTCCTAGCACCTCTCTAACTACAGCTTGCCAGAGAGAAAATGAGCTGTTTTAACTCTGCAATTACCGTGCCTGCTGAACGCCTGTCATCACAGCAATAGCAACCTGATCTGAACTGTATATCCAATGCCCAGAGAATTACAGCAAGCAGGGCAGAAAGTTAAATACCCCCTGTGGCTGGAAGTTTGCACAAACCAAAGGGCCTCGGGCTGGCCAGCCCGCCCCCCCCCCCACCCCCACTCTTATCACTCTTCCACTCCTCCTCTCTCTCTCCCTTCTTCAGCCCCTCCCTCTCTCTTATTTTTCCTTCTCCAGTGGCTGTAAATATAGAAATACAGGACAATATAAGCTAGCTTTCCCAGTAAGGGAGTAGAGAATGAACCAGGAGCTAGAGTAGCCAACCTTATTTTTAGCCCTCAAAAGTGGAGAGTCAGTAAAACTGAATGGGGAGTAAGTGGGAGGTGCAAAAGTTTGCACTCCATATTCAACTGAGTTTGCTCTGCATAATAATCCTGATTCAAAGTATGGACAGAAGAGAGCCCATGCAAAGCGATATTCACTGAACTAATTGCCAATGGATTGGGTTTCAAGATAACATCCCAAGTTGACTGGAATGAGTAATAAAAACCAATACTATATTGGATGTATAGATACTTCTGAGTTTTAGTATTTTCCTGAGAATGTAACCAAGATGACAGATGGAAAGATGGATATATCTATTTATTTATTTATTTTATTAGGCATTTGCTAGATGCTGAACACTAAAGGAAGAGCAGTGGACAGGAGACCATACTTTGGTGAGTAAGGCAGCTGCTGTGGAGGTGAAGTAGATTAAAAGAGTTAGCAAGAAGTGAAGAGCTATCTCAGAAAGTTTCTTCTTTGCGTTTGCTTTTCGTTGGGAGTAATATCTTGTGTTGGAAAGGATAAGGTTGAAGAAATCAAGGGACCTGAGTCAAAGGATGCCTTTAACAGCATCCTACCATACAATACCACAGACAAATCACAGCTTTCAGAGGACGGAACTTCCTTATCCATAAAATAAGAGTTTTGAATTAGATGCCTCTGAAGTACCTTCCAGTTCTAAAAGTAGAATCTCTTTTTCTTCAGATGAATTATGTGTATGTGCATGCACATACACACACACACACACACACACACACACACACACACATCCCTCTCTCCTTGGACAGTGCTATAGAATCAATCAAGGATTCATTTGAAGCATGGGTGTCCAATCTTTGAGTTCTTCTGGGCTTCATCAGTCAATAAAAACCTGTCAAGGGCTATATATATAACTTAATATTTATTTATGATTATTAATGCTGCATGAATGAGCTTTGATGGACTCATGCAAACTGCACCCCTGAAATTCTAAAGAATACATAATTCTCATAGTGCTTTAAGGTATGGTAAGAGATCTCTTAGGCTAATAACCTTAAGAATTTAGGAATGCAAGCTTTCTAACTCTTCTATTACAAATAAATGAAGGCAAATCTCTGAAAATAGAGAAGCTTGCTCAGGATATATAATGATACAACCCAGGTTGTCTGATTTGAAATCTCTTCTTTTTAAAAATTTTTTATCTAAGGCAATGGGGTTAAGTGACTTGCCCAAGGTCACACAGCTAGGTAATTATTAAGTGTCTAGGGTCACATTTGAACTCAGATCCTCTTGACTCCCAGGCTGGTGCTCTATACACTGTACCACCTGGCTGCCCCTATATAGTCTGATTTGAAATATAGAATTCTCTCCTGAGTGGTGATCTTTAACTCTTCTAGCTCCGTCATTCTATGTTCTAAGATATTTTTGCTCTTAACAATCAGTATTCTGTGTTGAAAGATCCCTTCCTGCCCCAAAATTCTAAGCAAAGTAACAGTGCATTGGAAAGAGCCTTATGCTGAGAATGAGGAGATCTAGGTTCTTGTCCACCTTACCCAGAAAGCTGTATTCTTCATCATGTATCCTTTGAAGTCATACTTGATCACTCTATTGAACTCAGTTCTTAAGTATTTTGAAGGATTTCTTAAATTTTTGTTTTTATAATGTTGTTCTTAGAGTATAAATTATTCTTCTACTTCCATTGATGTCACTGTATCAATTAAAACAAGAGTCCCAAGTTTCTCTGAAACTTTTTTTTTTTGCAGAATAGTATGCCATTGCATTCAAATACCAGAATTTTTTGGTCCTCTTTCTTTGATCTCCTTGAAGTTTAGATCTAATATCACTGAGTTAAGTTGTATGCATATTTAGTAATTTGGGGGATATAGTTCCAAACTGCTTTCCAAATGGTGGATGGCTTGAACCATCCACAGCTTCACCAACATTGCATTAATTTGCCTATTTTCTCACAGCTCCTCCGACATTTGGCATTTTCCTTTTTAGTCAACTTTCCACAATAATATAGGGAGCATAAGGAGGCTTCTGGAATTGAAAAGATCAACTCCAGACATGCAGTCTGTGAAGTGTTGGCCTGAAACTGATATGATATGACTGGTCAGAATGCAGCTTCCCTGTAACCTTGCTCCCAGCCAGGACTTCCTGGTGATTGATTCCCCAGATTATATTTGCTTGTCATAGCAACCACTTGTTTGTGACATCACCTGTATTCAACAACCCACTCGTGGCAGAGGCTCCTTTCTACAGACCAAACTGCTTTTCCTCCAATAGAAGTGCTTTATAAAAGAATGACAAACAAGAACAAAAGAAGCTTTGGGAAAATTGTTAGGTTTAGGACTTAAGCTGACCTTTGACCAAATGCTTTGTAGTTTTCTTCTTAGACTGTTCCCTCTTGTGTTCCCAACAAGGGATTTTCAACTACTTTCTCTGCTGAATTAGATCTTTTGTGAATCTGTTTATAAGTCTGGTCAGCTCCAGGACCAGAAAACTGAGCAAAAAAGATCACACCGATTTTTAGATTGGAAAGAACTTTAAAACCATCATACCCAACCCACAAATTGAATAGGAAACCCCTCTGTATTATGCCAAATAAGTAGTTATCCAATGACCACCTTATGTATCTTCTATCTAATAATGGGAAAACTTATTTCCTTATCTTCAGGAAAAAGCAGGATGACAGCACTTATTGGGCAATTTGTAAAGGAGCAAGAATTTTCATATGAAAATAGTCCCTCCATTTCAAAAATATTATATTGGAACTCATTCCACTTTGGATGTTCATCACATTTTCTTTATATACAACTGAAATCCATCTTTCTACAACTTCCATCAATTGCTTCTAATTTTTTCCTCTGTAGGTAAAGCAGGGAAATTCAATGTCTAATTCATATATTTGCTCTGAAATTATGTGAAAGACAGTGCTCATGTCTTCCCTCCCAGTTTTCATTTCTCTCAGTCAATAACACAGTTCATTCCATGGTAATTACAAAATAATAATGGAAATTTACTAGAGTGGCAAGTTGGCACAGTACATAGAGCATCAGCCCTGAAGTCAGGAGGACCTGAGTTCAAATCCGACCTCAGACACTTAATAATTACCTAGTGTATGGCCTTGGGCAAGCCACTTAACACCATTGCCTTACAAAAGGAGAAAGGAGAACTCTTATCTGGATAAATTTAGAGTTAAATATTATGAAATACTTAAAAACAATGTGCAGAGTTATTATCCAAAAGTGGGCAAATCTTGAAATCTTGCAAAAAACCTAAAAAAAATTACTTAACTCTTTCTGTTTATTGAAATTACATATCCTATCTCCATTAATTCTCACAAAAATCATGTGAGATAGACATTTCAAATGCTTGTTAGTTTCCTTTGATATACAAAGAAACAAAGATTTTTGAGAAGTTACATGACTAAATTCATACAGTTTGCAATTTTAGGGACAGGATTACAAGCTCTCTCTCTCTTAATGCCAACTCCAGGGCTATTTCTACTCACCATGCATCCCATTTGATAAATTCTTTCCTGGCATTTTGTCTAGTCCACTCACCACCCTACCCATTCTCCTTTAGACACACTCCAGGTTGTCAATATGCTTCCCAAAATGTGGTATCAGATTTAGTCCAACCATAGCAGAATATGACAAGATGATCACTTCACTTGTTCTGAAGACTTTGCCACTTTCAACAGTTTGGAAACTCTTCTTGAAGAGTTTCCAATGCCTGCAATAAATTTTTGAAGCTGGTTGTCCAAGTTTATTCCAGTACATTCCCAGCCTTTTTCACTGTCACCAAGAACAGGGACCAACTGAAAGACTCAGAGCACACTGCAAGGAAGAAGAATATATACTTGTTTCAAACCATCGTTGCTTCATAGAAAAATGCAGTTTTAAAATACAAGATGGGTATTTGTTTTTCAAGCCCTGTTTAGTATTATTAGCTCAGTATTTTACTATATTATCCTTGAAGGTAACAAATCAGTAAATTATATAGATATAGCTATGTATGTATACAAATATGTATAAACATATATACATATATATGTGCATAAAATATATACATATCTATTTAAATATAAACATTATATGCATTTTATGTAGGCATGTGGATATATGGTCATATATACCAACAGTATATTATCTAACTTCATAAAGGAAAGTTTAAATAAACTACAAATCTTACAGATCTAAAAGTGAAAAGAAAGGAGTTGTTGGAAGAAACAAACAACCTGGTCAATAACTTAATGCAAACATTTGAGAAGATTCTTGTTTATTAGCATCACATGAAACCATTACAAAATAGAATATGTGCTTGGGCAAAAAGAAATACATAAAAAAGAAAAGTAGCAATAACAAGCATATTTGTTCTATAGTATAACATTAAAAATTGTAACTAATAAAAGGCACACAAGTGAAGGTATAGATCTAAATGGAGACTTAATGATGTCATCCTGGGTTAAAAAATACATCTTAAGAATCATTATAACATTATAGAAAAACTTATAACTTTGTAACAATATAACATTTCTGTACTATATTCAAAGAAGTCTGAATACAAAATAACATATCATAAAATGTGATAGCAAAAATAGAAAAGAATAGAACTAATGAGGTGAATACTTCATTTGAAAAAACTAGAAAAATCAACAAATAAATTCAAATGAGCACAGAAAAGGAAATCTTGAAAATTTGGGAAGAGAGAAAATAGAAAACAAAAAAGAATACAGATTTAAATAACAAAAGATATTTCTATGAAAAGAATAACAAAAATAATAAACTTTTTTAATCTGATTAAACTAAGAGAAGAAAATTAATTTACCAAAATAAAACTGGACAAGACAAGCACAAGAAATAGAAAACATTTTTAGGAAATTATCACAAATTGTTATAAATAATTAACTGCAATGAAATTGACAATTTAAATGTAATATGAGATTACAGATCTAGAACTGAAGGAGCTGTAAGTAATCTATCCTAAATCTCCCATTTTACACATAAAGAAATTGATTATAAACAGATTAAAAACAAGGAAAAATATTTAAATATGAGGCAAAGCTCTAGAACAATCCTTCCTTAGGGAAAAAAGTGAACTGTTGTAAAGGAACTCCAAAAGGAGAAAGGAGAACTCTCATCTGGCTAAATTTAGAGTTAAATATTATGAAATACTTAAAAACAATGTACAGAGTTATTATCCAAAAATGGGCAAGAAAACATGCTATTAAATTTTTATGACATAAATATAACAATATCACAAATGATGAAATGTAAATTAAAGAGAAATATATACTTATATAATTAATGAAAATTTATTCAAAAACTTTAAGCAAAATTCTAGCAAATAGGAAAAAGGAAACAAAGTTCCCATATACACCAAAAAATTCATAGCAGTAATTTGCTGTAACAAAGTGTTAGAAACAATCTTAATTTCTTTTAATTAATTGTGTGAAACAATTTTTGTTCATGAGTAGAGCAATATATTTTTATTTCACAAGAAATGATGAGAAGATGGCAGAGTGAAGGCAGACTCACCTGGGTTTTCCTAAATTCCACTCCAAACATTTTTAAAATTATGGGAGAAAATCAATTTCTGGAGCATCAGGACCAACAGAAGTTCAAGATAAAACAATTTTCCAGGCCATACAAATTTAGAGTTCAACAGGAAATGTCTGTCTCAGTAGTGGTCAGATCTGAGGTCCATCCAGATTGCACAGCACGGTCTTTGCCGAAATGACAGCAACAGGTCTTGGAGGCAGTTCAGCAATGGCAACAGCAGCTTCTACAGTTCACAACCCACAGAAACCAAACAATTAGTCAAAAGGAGATTTAAGAGGACCTTTTGCTTGCTCTAGGTAGAGAACTCTGTCATGTAGTTATTATTGTTTAGTCTTTTCAGTTATGTACAATTCATTATGGATTTTTTTTGGCAGAGATACTGTTGGAGTTAGTCATTTTGTTTTCAAGCTAATTTTACAGATGAGAAAAATGAGATAAACAGAAATAAGTGACTTGTCCAGGGTCACATAGCCAGTAAATGTCTGAGACTAGACCTGAATTCTTCCTGAGTCCAGGCCCAGTACCATATCCATTGCATAGCTGCCCTCTATCACATTGCCCATTTACAGTTCCAGGCCAGAGTTAAGAGTAGCACTAGCTCTTTAGCATTTGTGGCTGCAGAGGTGTCCAGGCTTTGGTCACAGTTGCAGGGCAGAGAAGAGTGCTAGTGGTCACTCCCAGAAAAGAACACAGATCAGAAAGCAGTAACCACACCTCTCCTTAGTTCTGGAGCATCAGGACCAACAGAAAATCCACCAGAATGAGTTTTGAAAATAGCTGCACTCAAAAACTAAGCTCCCATCCACACTAGGAGAAGAACCCAACTTTAACATTATAAGTCAAGAAATTAAGTGGTAAAATGAGCAAACACCAAAAAACCCTGGTTATTGAATTGTATTATGGTGGCAGGGGAAATCAAAACAAACTCAGAAGACAAAATAGTCAAAATAGTTTTATCCAACACCTCAAAGAGAATGTTAATTGGTTACAGGCCCAAAAAGAATTCCTGAGAGAGCTCAAAAAAAGGTTTTAAAAGTCAAATAAAAGAAATAGAAGAAAAACTGGGTAAAGAAAAGAGAGTGAAGCAAGAAAATCATAAAAAGAGAAGCAATAGTTTGATAAAAGAAACACAAAAATACTGAAGTAAATAATGCCTCACAAAAGGACTAGGTCAAATGGTAAAAGTGGTATAAAATTGACTAAAAGATAAACTCCTTATAAAGTAAAATTGGTCATATGGAAAAAAAGATATAACAAAATTCATTGAAGACAAGGACTTCTTAAAAAAATAGAACTGAACAAGTAAAAAAGGAGGTACAACAACTCACTGAAAAAAATTTCTTAAAAATTAGAACTGGGCAAGTGAAAGTTAATGACTTTATGAGAAATTAAGAAACAACCTAACAAAATCAAAAGAATGAAAAAATTAGAAGAATGTAAAATATCTCTTTGGAAAAACAAGTAAGTGATGGCTTAGTCTTCTCTGACCATGGCCCAGCCAAGGTTGCTTGGCTGTTCTTTTATCTCTCTCTTTCACTCTCTCTAGACCTTTCTATGACTTGTAACCTTTTAAAATAAATTTTAGTTTTATTTCCGCCCATACTTTCCCAGTCTGAATAATGATTCCTCATAGGCAGAATCGAACCCAAGTAGCCAGAGGCTACATTTTGGCGAAGGGATTTTCTCTGCCTAGATTGGGAAATTGCGTCAAGCTCCATAGGTGAGAAGCAACATTCCTTTTTTTTTAGATCCTAGATTTTTAGAAAAGTAGAAAATTAATGGACCTCTAGCCCTCCTTCTTGTGTTTACCTTTTTCTGAAAAATGGAAAAAGGTTGAGTTTTGGGGTTTTCAAGCAAAGCTGAAGCCACGTGGTATTTGGCAGTAGCCCTGGTGTGGGCCTGCCCTGTTTTCCTTTTGACCAGGGGAACTGCAGTTCTGAGGTGTGTTTGGTTTATATCCCACTGTGAGAGAGGGTTGTTAAGGAAGGATGTTAGGCCTATGTCCAATTGACATGGTTTGCCTACCTATAAATTGATGAGAATTTTAAAAAATGGGGGAAAATCCAATTCCAATACTCCTCCCCCAGCTGTGTGCTTGCTCCTTGGAAGGAATCAGATTTGACAAAAGCAAAACACCTGAGCTCCTGGAAATTGTCTTTGGGGTGAACTCTTTTTCTCTCTCTCTTTTTCTCTCTTACACTTTCAAATACTCTCTTTCATTCTCTGCTGCCCCCATCCTCTGCAGAGGGAGGGGGGGAGGGAAAAGGGAAATCTTCCTTTTTTAAGAACTTCGAAACTCAAATCTATGTCTCAGATGGAATGCATGCTTCACTGCAAGACTCCCCCAAAATTTGTTTTAGAAAACAGGGGACCCTCATGCATTCTTCCTGGTGGTGGTGGTGGGGGGGCAGTGACCACGTTTTTTCTTAGGCTACAGGTGTCTATCAATTCCAAGCCCCATTTAGCTGGGCTGAGAAAGTCCCACCCTTGGGAGGGGGAAGGGGAAATGGTAAGAATGACTGGAAAGCCTCCTGGTCAATTAGTTAAAGAAAAGGGGAAGATAACTTTTTTCTGAGACTAGGAAATTCAGATTTCATCTTTAAATTAAGCCTATGTTAATAGCTAATATTTTTGTAATAGAGTAACTTGATTTGAACTTTATAGAGTTACTTATGAATGCATTCAATTTTAACTATTGGTTGGCTATTTCAAAATCTTAATATAAGATGTTCCTCAAGAAATTCTGATTGATTCTAAAAGTTATTTTTTTGACTGGTCTTAATTGGTACATCCAAAAAAAATATAAATATATGTATGTATATGTGTGTATATATGTATTTAAACATCGATGGGACCTTTTCACATCTCTCTACTGGCCTGGAGAGGTGGGAAAATGTTTCTGTATTCTGAGATCTGGTACCAGCCAGGGTATCAATCTCACCTTGGTAAATTTGATACAAGAGAGTTGTTTCTGTAGTTTGTTCCTGTGTCTCTGTGTGTGTATAATTCATATCTTAATTAGTTAGATAAAGTTAAATGTCACTCCTTTTAGTTTGAGTTTTGAATTTTAATTGCTTAAAGAGATCTAATTTTAAGGAATTAATTAAGTTGGGATCTGAGCCTATCTGCTTATACTATTTGATAGTTTATAAGTGGCAAAGTTTGAAATCATTTCAGCGGAGAGCTAAGTTTTTGTTGATCTAATATATTGGTTGAAAGCTTTATCCAGCTTAGGTTAATGGAGACCTTGAGGTTTAGGGGTTTTTTTTTAGATTTTTTTTTTTTTGCAAATGGGGTTAAGTGGCTTGCCTAAGGCCACACAGCTAGGTAATTATTAAGTGTCTGAGATCAAATTTGAACCCAGGTACTCCTGACTACAAGGCCAGTGCTTTATCCACTGCGCCACCTAGCTGCTCCCTGAGGTTTAGGTTTAATAAATGTAGACATACTCCCTGCCCTCAATAAACTTTGAAAAGAGGGCGGGAAGGCCTTGATAGGAAAAGGTCACACCTTGTATTTAAAGAAAAATAAACTATCTGAGATCTAAGTGAGAGTAATTTAGTCACCCTTTGAAACTTTTGTAACAAGTGTTGAGAATTTATATGTGTTAATAAGAAGGAAGATATAATTGGGATGAATTAAATGTCAAGGAATTTGGGAATATTAAATCATATAATATGTCTACTTATTTCTTTTGGGGAAGAGATATTGTACTAAATTTTGTAAACTGATTTGTTTTGACATTAATTTGTTATACATTGTCAACAATCTCACAAGGTTTTTTTGGTTGGTAAAGGAAGAAAGTTTGTAATCTTTGTCTCATCTATCATCATATATTTATGGAAGGGAACATATATGTATTAGTTATGGGATATTCTCTTACAACTTCAAAGAAAAACTAACAGTGCTTGGTTCTCTTGTGAACATGTAAGCTATTTGAATACTGTAATGTTAAAGCCTGGAATTAACATGTGACTGCTTTGGAGGGGTAGTAAAGGAAACATCACAAATTATGTCCCCTTTCTGGGATTCATCTGTGGATTCATGCATAATATAATGGAAATATTATTTTGTAAAGTTAAATAACTCATGTTGTTAATTGACTTGAATGCTAGTTGTTTTTACTATTATTTTAATTGCATCAATAACACATGTTAGAAATTTAAAATTACCTAAGATGTTTTAATGGTTTTAAAGAATTCTGAAAGTCATAAGTTGTATTTTTAAAGATGGCTAGTAGTTAAAAGTTTATGTAAAGAAATGTCTAGCTATATATATATATATGTAAACTGGGACTAAACTGTGGTTATTTTCTTTGAGGGAAAAGCACCTATGTAACATGATGATTTCAGATTTCTCTGACAATTTCCAGTCAATTGTTATGTGAGAACTCTGGAAATGATAGGCAACATTTTAGCCAGAAGGAGATGTTTAGTTACTTTAAACCTAGTTAATAACTAAATGGGTTCATAGCAAAAAGTTGGTTTTATAAAAATATGAATTAGGATTATCTTTACATCTCAAAATCTGTTTGTTGCATTTCATTTACAGCACTGTCCTTAGCTACATGAGCAACAACTGAATTATGATCTTTTTCCTTGATCTCTTATACCAAATTACAGTCTGTCACACTCTTGGTTCTCTTTAGTGCTCAAGCCACCTGAAGCTCTGGTTATAGGCAATTACTATATTACAACATATTGATCTGCCTGACATCAGGTATGATAAAATAGAAAGACCATATGCCAATGGAGCCATTTAGCCCTATGGGATTTGAAGTTTAGATGGAGTAAGTGAAAGAACAACTCTAGCCTCAACTACGGTAGGATTATATTAAAAGTTCCCTCACCTGGCCCATTGAAGAATATTATTGTCTGTATGACTTCATAAGGGAACATGTCCTCGTGTTCCTCTCTGCTTTGTAATAGCAAATTGCCATGATCATTCCAGGTGCATCATAATTAATTATGAGAGTGAACCAGTGGATCAGGATAATGCCTATTGGCATATTTAATGCTTTAAAGGAGATATCCATTCTTCAACTAGAATTTTTGTTCATTCTAATCATGGCCGAAACTTAAAGGGAAAATTTTGTTGCAAATTACTTTTCGGCCATGTGCAGTGTTAAAATGCTTTTTCAGAACTTTTGTTTACAACTTATGTGGCATCCATCAAGGAATCTGTTATATTGCAACCCATGTTCTTATAAAAAGAGATTCTTGATACTGGCTTAGGATCATAAAGTATAATTCTTGCCCGTTATAGACCTTCTAGTTTTTTCCTAATTATTAGACCTTTGTTAAATAGCCTTCTCTATTACAACATCTCTGGTTTTTGCTTGCTTGATTATTTTTACTTTAGTTTTTGTTTCTCTTAGCTGTATAGCTCCAAGACCAGCCTTTGCAGATGCCAGTCAGCTGTGCCAGCCAATCATTCCCTAGATCCTGCCTCAATGAAGTCCAAATGGACTCTGAAAAGGCCCAGAAGATTTTGGTCCTAAAATGATTGGGGGGGGGGGGAATGATTCAGGGGAAGATGAAGAGAATTTGAATATAACAGAAAGAATTTAGGTGGAGATGTAAATTGACTCTTGAGATGTAAATTGACTTGGAAGCAGAGAATTATGATTGTAACAGAAATAATTGTAATCTTTGGTAGGGACCCTCCTCATATTTTTAGTTGTTTTTTTTTTTTTTTGCAAGGCAATGGGGTTAAGTGGCTTGCCCAAAGCCACACAGCTAGGTAATTATTAAATGTCTGAGGTAGGATTTGAACTCAGGTACTCCTGACTCCAGGGCTGGTGCTCTATCCACTGTGCCACCTAGCTGCCCCCTGACCTTCCCCATTCTTAAAGTACTATTGTTTAATGTAAAATTTGTATCCTGATCTTGGGCTTTACCCACTACCTAATTCTGAGTAGAGTCTAGGGGAAGGGAGTTTACCTTTTGCCTTCTGGATGAGAGGTTAGACATAAAAACCTGAGCTGAACTCCAGTTCAGGGCTAGCTCAGTCTTCTCTGACCATGGCCCAGCCAAGGCTGCTTGTTCTTTTATCTCTCTCTCTCTCTCACTCTCTCTCTCTCTGTCCCCCTTTCTATGTCTTGTAAGTTTTTTAAATAATTTTTTTTGTTTTCAAAAAGAAAAAGAAAAACAATCTGGAAAATAAATTGAGGAGAGATAATTTAAGAATTATTGGACTTCTTGAAAACAATAATAAAAAAAAAGAGAGCCTAGACATCATCTTTGTCTAGAAACTCTTTTTTAAATCATTATTTTCGGGTGGTTTCAAGAAAATTTTCAAGAGAAACCTGCCTGATATTCTGGAACTAGAGGATAAAATGAAAATTGAAAGAATCCACCAATCACTTCCTGAAAGATCCCATATTGAAAACTTTCAAGAATAATATAGTCAAATTCCAGAGTTCTCAGGTCAAGGAGGAAATATTATAAGTAGCCAGAAAGAAATAACTCAAATATCATGGAGCCAAGTTGGAATAACACAAAATTTAGTAGCTTCCATATCAGATAATTAGAGGGCTCCAAATAGGATATCCTGGAAGGCAAAGGGGTAAGAATTACAACCAAGAATCACTTACTCAGCAAATATGACTATAATCTTTCAGGTGGAAAAAAATGAATATCTACTAAAATTAGGGACTTTCAAGCATTCCTGAAGTAAAATCCAGAGTTGACTAAAAAATTTGACTTTCAAATACAAGACACAAGAGAAGCATAAAAACTTAAAACAGGAAATAGAAATCATAAAAGATTCAATAGGGTTAAACTGTCCTAAATGAGAAGGTGATTCTTCAACTTCTAAGAACTTTAGCCTTATTAGGGAAAGTTAGAAGACATATAGATAGATGACAAAAGTATGAATTCACTATTCTGGAATGATTTAAAAAAAATAAAATTAAGGGATGAGAAAGAGGAATACCCTGAGAGGAAAGGAAATGAGAAGTAGAAGAGGTTAAATTATCTCACATAAAAGAGGCATGAAAGGAAATGTTTTATAGTAAAGGGGAAGATGAGGAGGTAGCAAATAATGCTGGAACCTTACTTTTAATTGAATTGACTTTGAAAAGAAATTAGGGAGACAAGTGGTGCAACAAAAACAAATAACAAACAAAAAAGACCCAAAACATACTCAGTTGCATTTTGAAATCTTAACTTGCCCTATAGGAAATTATGTAAGAAGGGAATAAAATGGAGGACAGGTTAGGGGAGGTGATGATCCAAAGCAAAAGATATTTGAGGAGAATTGGGGGGGGGGGGATAAACAATTTGTTTAAATAAATGTTAAAAATTGCTTTTACAGGTAATTGGAAAAAAAGATAAAAATTAAAAAATTAAAACAAATAAAAAACAATGATGACTATGATGAATTCATATAAATAAGGAAAGATAATTTGCCAATGTAAATTAATCTAACCATCCTGGTCATGGCACTGGTATGAACTGCTGCTGAGGAAGAAGCTCCATCCCCCTGCAGTGCTGCCTTGGAGACTTCACTTCCCACTGGCTCCTCAATGCTGAATACTTGTTTCTTCTTACTTTCACTTTTCTTCACACCTCCTTGTTCCAATTTCCTTAAAATCAGGCCCCTGGTAACAATCAACCAGTTACCTTTCTGAAGTCTTCCGCTCAGGGATGTCACCTGGAATTTCTCTTGCTTGTATCTGCTGATCCTTATCCTGGACTCCACTCATATAGCTCTTCCATTGTATTCTTGCTTGGGCACCAATTGTTAGGTTGCTTTTAGACTAGCTGCTCAGGAAGTGTTAGGTTCCTGCCAGCTAGCTTATCCTTACCCAAGCAAATATTGAAGGGGTGAGAGACAAGATTGACAAGTTCTTCTTAAAGTTCTCCTAGTTCTCTAAGTACTCCATTTATTTACCAGAATTCAAGTGCTTAAATATCCTCCCCGGTCCCTAGTCCACTTCCATTCCTGTGGCACCCTCCAATCAACCAGTAAATAATGCTCCAGTGCTAGAGGACAATAGGTGATGAAAGTTTACAGTATTCCCACACACAACAGTCCCTTACAAGTAGACCAAGCTAATATAATAAAATGACAATTCTGCCTGAATTAATCTATTTATTCAATGCCATACTAATCACACTACCAAAAATATTTTTTAGGGCTAGAAAAAATAGTAACAAAATTCATCTGGAAGAATAAAGGTAAAGAAAACCAAAGGAATTAATGAAAAAGAGGCAAAAGAAGGTGGTCTAGTCATACCAGATCTAAAACTATATTTTATAGGGACAGTCATCATTACTCTTTGACACTGGTTAAAAAATAGAGTGATAAACCAGTGGAATAGGTTAGGTATAAAAGAAATAGTAGTAAATGAATATAATAATCCATTGTTTGATAAACTCAAAGATGCTAGCTTCTTGGATAAAACACGTTATTTAACAAAAACTTCTAGGAAAGCTGGAAAAAACAATGTGAGAAACTAGGCATAGACCACCATCTCACACCTTATACAAAGATAAGATCAAAATGGGTGTGTGATTTAGACATAAAGGGTGATACCATAAGTCAGTTAGGAGAACAACCAGTAGATTATGTCAGATCTATGGAGAAGGGAGGAGTTTATGACCAAACAAGATAAAGAACATAACAAAATGCAAAATGGATAATTTTGAATACATTAAATTAAAAAGGTTTTTCACAAGAAAAACCAATACAATCAAGATTAAAAGGAAAGCAGAAAGCTAGGAAACTATTTTTACAGACAGACTTTCTGATAAAGGAATCTCTTTTTTCAGGTTTTTGCTAGGCATTGGGGTTAAGTGACTTGCCCAAGGCCACACAGCTAGGTAATTATTAAATGTCTGAGGCTAGATTTGAACTCAGGTACTCCTGATTCCAGGGACAATGCCCTATCCACTGTGGCACCTAGACACCCCTAAAGGAATCTTTTCTAAAATACATGGAGGACTGAGTCAAATTTATAGGAATATTAGTCATTACTCCAAATGACAGTCAAAGGTTATGAACAGGCAGTTTTCAGATGAAGAAATTATAACTATCAATAATCATATGAGAAAATGCTTTAAATCATTATTGTTTAAAGAAATGAAAATTAAAGCAGTTTTGAGGTACCTATCAAATTTGCCAATATGACAAAAAAAGGAAAATGATTAATGTTGGAGGGGATGTGAGAAAACAGACTCAAGTGCACTGTTGGTGGGTGAACTGATCTATCATTCTGAAGAGCACTTATGATCTATGCGCAAAGAGCTATAACACTATGCACACCTTTAAATAAAGCAATTCTACTCACTACTAAGTCTGTATCACAAAGAGATCATAAAAATGGAAAAATTATCCTCATGTATGAAAATATTTATAGCATGTATTTTTAGGGTGGCAAAGAATTGGAAATCAAGGGGATGCCCATCAATTGGGGAATGACTGAACAAGTTGTGCTATATGAATGTAATGGAATATCATATTTCTATAAGAAAATATGAGCAGGAATATTTCAGGAAAACATGGAAAAATTTACATGAACTTATGCTGAGTAAAGTGAGTGGAGCCAGGAGAACATTGTACATAATAACACCAACATATTGTGAGGATCAACTATGATATTTAACTCTTCTCATCAATAGAGTGATCAAAGACAATTCCAAAAGACCTATGGAAAATGCCATCTACATCTAGAGAAAGAATTATGAAGTCTGAATGCAAATCAAAGTATACTATTTTCTCTTAAATTTGTGTTTTTCTCTTTATCAATTTTTTTCCTTTTGTTCTGATTCTTCTTTTACAACATAACTAATGTGGATATATATTTGACATAACTATGCATGTATATAACCCATATCAGATAGCTTGCTATCTTGGGGAGAGGGGAATGAAAGGAGGAAGGGAGAAAAATTGGGAGCTCATAATCTAGCAAAAAGAAATGTTAAAAACCATCTTTACATGTAATTAGGAAATTTAAATACTAATAGGTGCAAACAAATAAAATATTTGCATTGATAATCAGTAAGGAAATTGTCCTATAGTTTTCTTTCACTGTTTTCATTCTTCTTTAAGTTTGTGTTATAAAAAAATTGGCAAGAATCTTTCTTTGCCTATTTTTTCAAAGTTTATATATAGTGAACTTTAAATGCTTGTTAGAATTCATTTTCAAATCTATCTGGTGCTGGGGATTTTTTCCTAGGTAACTCATAGATAGTTTGTCCAATTTCTTTTTATGAGATGGGGTTACTTAAGTATTCTATTTCCTCTTCTGTTAATCTGGATGGTTTATATTTTTGGAAATATTCATCCATTTCACTTAGATTATCAACTTTCCTGACATATAATTGGGAAAAGTAACTCCTAATAATTATTTTAATTTCATCTCATTGGTGTTTGCATTCACCTTTAAAATTTTTTACGCTGGGTATATGGTTTCCTTCTTTCTCTTTTTTTTGTTTTTTGTTTGTTTGCTTGTTTGTTTGTTTTTTATAAGGCAATGGGGTTAAGTGGCTTGCCCAAGGCCACTCAGCTAGGTAATTATTAAATGTCTGAGGTCAGATTTGAACTCAGGTACTCCTGACTCCAGGGCCTGTGCTCTATTCACTGTGCCACCTAACTGTCCCTTCTTCTTTCTTTTTCTAATCAAATTAATAAATCAGTTTTCTATTTGATTGTTTTTCCTATAAAACTAGCTCCTAGTTTTATTTACCATTTCAATATTTTTGTAAACATTCATTTCTATTAATCTCTTCTTTAATTTTCAGGATTACCATTTTGATGTTTGAGAGTTTTTACATTCCTTTTCTAAGTTTTTAATTGCATACTTTATTCATTTCTTTGTGCTCTTTCTTTTATTGATGTAAGCATTTAGATACATACAATTTCCTCTAACTACTACTTTCACTGAGTAGCTCAAGTTTTGTAATGTTGTCTAATTTACAAATGCCATTTTCTTTAGTGAAATTGTTGAGTTATTTCCATAATTTGTTTTTGATCACTTCTTACTTTAGGATTAGGTTATTTTCAGTTCCAAGGTCCTTTACAAGATATAATTTTATTACATTATAGTCTGTAAAAGGTACAGTTAATATTTCTGCATTTGGTTGTGAGGTGATATGTCTTAAAATATGGTTAATGTTGGTGAAGATGCCATGTACAGTTGAGAAAAAGGATTACTCCTTTCTATTCCCATTTGGTTTTCTCCAGAGGTTTATGATACCTACCTTTTCTGAGATTCTATTCATCTCTTTGAATTCCTTCTAATTTTTTATGTTTAAATTTTTCTTGCTTTGATAGGGGAAGACTGAGTGCCTTTCCACCCCCAACCCCACTAATGTAGTTTTATTGAGCTTTTCCTTCTGTAATTTATTAATTTTTTCCTTTAAGAATTTGGATGCAGGGCAGAGCCAAGATGGCGACAAGAGAGGGATGTCTCTTAGGTGTTCTCTCTCATAAAACTTATAAACTAAGTACTCTAACTAAATTTTCGATAGACAGAACCCACAGAGGGACCCAGTGAGAGAGTTCTCCTACTCGAGGTAACCTGGAAAAGAGCAGAAAGGCTCTGCTCACCGGGGTTGGAGGGGCGGCCCGCCAGAGGTGGCCTGCCAGAGTGAAAGAACTTCAGCCTCCCGGAGGCAGCACCAGGGTGCTGGGAACCACGGCTCACAGCAGCGGGGTAGTTTCCTGAGCTATGCCCCGGGGAGCACAGGGCACAAATTGGGAGAACAGCTGGGGGGACCTCTGCCAGAGTGAGCACATAAAGCCCAGCCCCCAGGGCACACAGCAAGCAGCATGGCCATTGCATTCCAGATCCAGGAAACATAAGCCAGTGGAGCTGGTAAGCAGGAGCCCCCAGGCCATGAGCCCATTGAGCTAAGGGAGGGGAGTGAAGAGAAAGACCGCCAAGCTCTGTCCTTTGCCCCTGTAACAGGACTCTGGGGCTCTGAACACATTCAGATCCTGATTGCAGTCTAGAATCCCCCATAGAACAGCAGCCCCCCCACCTCAGCCCCATAGCAGAGGGGGATGCTTATGGTCATTCACAGACCAGGAGGGAGGATGGAGCCACACACACTGAAACCCTTGTGGGAGTGTCCCAAAAGCTCAGAAAGCACCCCAAAACCAGGCTTAGGCTGGGAATATGAGCAAACAGAGAAAAAAAGAGGAACACCATTGAGAAATACATTATCTATGATCCCAAGAAGGATAAATATACTCAATGTGAAGATGAGGAAACACAAGCTCCTGCATCTAAAGACTCCAAGAGAAACAGACATTGGACTCAGGCTATAACAGAGCTCAAAGAAGACTTTGAAAATCAAATGAGGGAGTTGGAAGAAAAACTGGGAAAAGAAATGAGAGAGATGCAGGAAAAACATGAAAATGAAGTCAGCAGCTTAGTCAAGGAAATCCAAATAAATGCTGAAGAAAATAGCATGCTAAAAACCAGCTTAGGTCAAATGGACAAAACAGTTCAAAAAGTTATTGAGGAGAAGAATACTTTACAAAGCAGAATGGCCAGATGGAAAAAGAGATAAGAAAGCTCTCTGAGGAAAACAAATCCTTCTGACAAAGAATAGAACTCAGGGACATTGATGAATTTACAAGAAATCAGAACTCAACACTTCAAAACCAAAAGAATGAAAAATTAGAAGAAAATGTGAAACATCTCATTGAAAAAACAACTGATATGGAAAACAGATTTAGGAAAGATAATCTAAAAGTTACTGGAATACCTGAAAGTCATGATCAGGAAAAGAGCCTTGACATCATTTTCAAACAATTACTACAGGAAAATTGCCCTGATATCCTAGAAGCAGAGGGCAAAACAGAAATGAAGAGAATCCACTGATCTCTCAGAGAAAGAGATCCCAAAAAACCAAACCCCAGGAATATTATAGCCAAGTTACAGAACTCCCAAGTCAAAGAGAAAATATTACAAGCAGCCAGAAAGATACAATTCAAATACCATGAAGCTGCAATCAGGATCTCACAGGACTTAGCAGCAACTACATTAAAAGCTTGTAGGGCTTGGAATATAATATACCAGAAGGCAAAAGAGCTTAGAATGCAACTGAAAATCAACTACCCAGCAAAACTAAATGTCCTCTTCCAGGGAAAAAGATGGACTTTCAATGAACCAGGGGAATTTCAAATGTTCCTGTTGGAATGGCCGGAGCTGAACAGAAGGTTTGATTTTCAGAAACAGGACTCGGGTGAAGCATGGAAATTGGAGGAGAGGGGGAAAATATGAGGGACTTAATGATCATGATGAACTGCATGTATTCCTATATAGAAAAATGGCACTGATAATAGTCATATGAACCTTCTCAATTAAGAGAGCAGGTAGAAGGAGCTTTTATAGATGAAGGACAGGAGAAAACTGAATTTGAAGATATATTGTGGTGTAAAAATGGAGTCAATAGATAAAAGAGAAATGTAATGGGAGAAAGAAAAAGGAGAGGAGGAATAGTCTAAGATATTTCATATAATAAGATTTTTCTTTATTACAATGAGTTATTGCAATGATATGGAAGGGGGGAGGCAAGAGGGAATCTTTTCTGTCATCAGAGGTGGCTAGGAGAGGAAACAGCATATATACTCAATGGGGTGTAGGCATCTGGAGTAAGAAGGGGGGACAGGGGGAAGGGGGGGATATGAGTGATGGAGGAGAGGATGGACCATGGGGGGGAGTGGTCAGATATAACACATTTTCTTTTTTATTTCTTGCAAGGGGCTGGGATTGAATGGCCTGTCCAGAATCATAGGGCCAGGTAGATGCTGGGCCTAAGGGGTGGTATGGGGGCTCAGAACCTCTTGGCCCCAGGGCCAGGGATCTGTCTGTTGTGCCACTCAGCTACCCTACAGCAGAGTCAGAGTGAAAGGAGAGAGAAAATATAGTACATGGTAGTGGAAAAATACGAAAGGAGGGAGTTGCGATCAGCAAAGGCAATGGTGGAAAAATATGGAAGTAACTTTTGTGCTGGACTTATCATAAAGAATGTGATCCACCCACAACAGAGCTGGTGGTGTTGGAACATAGACTGAAGCATATTTTTTATTATTATTATTGGGGGGGTGTAGGGCAAATGGGGCTGGGTGGCACTGGCCCTTGGAGGGGAAACAGCATATATACTCAATGAGGTATAGACATATGGATAAGAAGGAGAGAAGGGGGACAAGGGGAAGGGGTGGGGATGTGAATGAAGGAGGAGAGGATGGACCATGGGGGGAGAGTGGTCAGATATAACACATTTTCTTTTTTACTTCTTACAATGGGCTGGGATTGGATGGCCTGTCCTAGGACCATAGGGTCAGGTGGATGCTGGGCCTAAGGGGTGGTATGGGGGCTCAGGGCTTCTTGGCCCCAGAGCCAAGGATCTGTCTGCTGTACCACTCAGCTACCCTACAGTAGAGTCAGAGTGAAAGGAGAGAGAAAATATAGTTCATGGTAGTGGAGAAGTATGAAAGGAGGGAGTTGCAATCAGCAATGGCAACGTTGGAAAAATATGGAAGTAACTTTTGTGATGGACTTATCATAAAGAATGTGATCCACCTGCAACAGAGTTGGTGGGGTTGGAACACAGACTGAAGCACATTTTTTATTATTATTATTATTTTGGGGAGGTTGCAAGGCAAATTGGGCTGGGTGGCCTGTCTGGGGCCACATATCAGGGTGACAATTGGGTGTCTGAGGCCAGATTTGGACCCGGGTGCTCTGGGATCAAGTGCCAGTGCTCTGTTTGCCACCCAGCCACCCCTACTGTTATGACTATTTTATTTTATTTTGGGTCTGTTTTTCCCTTTTTTGGTTTTTGCAGGGCAGTGGGGTTGGGGTGGCTTGCATGTCACACAGCTGGGTGATTGTTGGGTGTATGGGGATGGATGTGTGCAGTTGCTCCTGGCTCCAGAGTTGGTGCTCCATCCACTGCACCACCTGGCCATACTTACAATTATTACTATTATTTTTTAATTTTAATTTCAATTTTTTTGTCTCCTCTTTATTGCTCAAGCGAGTCTATATTTTATTTGGAGAGGGTGTATTTTGTTTACTCTTAAACAAGAATATCTTATTAATGTATAAAAATTATTCATACAAAATGAGAATAAATAAATATTAAATTAAAAAAAAGAATTTGGATGCTAGGTCATTTGGTGGATGTATGTGTAATATACATTTTCTATCATTTTTTTCATTGTCTAAGGTTTCTTTTGGTACTATGTAGTTTCCTTGTTTATCCCTTCTCATTAGATGTATTTTTGTTGTTGCTTTCTTTGCTTGAGATCATGATTGCTACCCTTGTCGTTTTTACTTTAATTAATGCATAACAGATTCTCTTTCAGTCCCATCATTACCTCATTTTTTTTAAACTCTGTGTGTCATACAGTTTCATGTTTATTTCTTTTTTAAAAAAAAATATTTATTTAAGGAAATGGGATTAAGTGACTTGCCCAAAGTCATTCAACTAGGTAATTATTAAGTATTTGAACTCCGGTACTCCTGACTCCAGGGTTGGTGTTCTATACACTGTGCCACCCAACTGCCTCTTCCATATTTATTTCTTGTAAACATTAGATTTTTGGATTCTGGTTTCTAATCCATTTTGCTATTTGCATTTCATTTTTTGTGAACTTTTTTTATTTTTTTAATTTATTTTTTATTCTCATTTTGTACAAATATTTTACATTAATAAAATATTCTTGTTTACAAGTAAGCAAAATACCCCTCCCCTCCATGAATACAGATAGACTTGCTTGGGCGAAAGAAGTAAAGGGGAGAGAAAAAAATTAAATTAAAAAAAAATAATAGTAATAATTGTAGGTATGGCCAGGTGGCACAATGGACGAAGCACCAGCCCTGGAGCCACGAGCACCCGAGTCCATATCCAGCCTTGTAAACCCAACAATCACCCAGCCATGTGACATGCAAGCCACCTGATCCCCACTGCCCTGCAAAAACCAAAAAGAAGAAAAAAAAAAGACCCAAAATAAAATAAAATAGTAATAATAGTAGGGGTGGCTGTGTGGCAGACAGAGCATTGGCCCTTGAGCCAGGAGCACCTGGGTCCAGATCCGGCCCCAGAGACCCAAAGATCACCCTGCTATGTGGCCCCAGGAAGGCCACCCAGCCCCACTTGCCATGCACCCTCCACCAAATAATAATAACAAAAAATGTGCTTCAGTCTTTGTTCCAACACCAACAACTCTGTCATGGGTGAATCGCATTCTTTATGATAAGTCCATCACAAAAGTTACTTCCATATTTTTCCAACATTGCCATTGCTGATCGCAATTCCCTCCTTTCTTATTTCGTACTCCAGATGTCTATACCCCATTGAGTATATTTGCTGTTTCCTCTCCTAGCCATCTCTGATGAGAGCAAAGGTTCCCTCATTCCCCCTTGCCTCCTCCCTTCCATATCATTGCAATAGTTCATTGTAATAAAAAAATCTTATTATGGGAAATATCTTGGACTATTCCCCCTCTCCTTTTTCTTTCTCCCATTCCATTTCCCTTTTTTCTGTTGATTCCATTTTTACACCATATTTTATCTTCGAATTCAGCTTTCTCCTCTGCTTCAACTATAAAAGTTCCCTCTACCTGCTCTATTAACTGAGAAGGTTCATATGAATATTATCAGTATCATTTTTCTATACATGCAGTTCATCCTCATTAAGTCCCTCATATTTCCCCCCTCTCCTCCAATTTCCATGCTTCACCTGAGTCCTGTATCTGAAGATCAAACCTTCTGTTCAGCTCTGGCCATTCCAAAAGGAACATTTGAAATTTCCCTGGTTCATTGAAAGCCCATCTTTTTCCCTGGAAGAGGACATTCGGTTTTGCTGGATAGTTGATTCTCGGTTGCATTCTAAGCTCTTTTGCCTTCCAGTATATTATATTCCAAGCCCTACGAGCTTCCAATGTAGTTGCTGCTAAATCCTGTGTGATCCTGACTGCAGCTCCATGATATTTGAACTGTGTCCTTCTGGCTGCTTGTAATATTTTCTCTTTGACTTGGACGTTCTGGAACTTGGCTATAATATTCCTAGGGGTTGGTTTTTTGGGATCTCTTTCTCGGGGGAATCGGTAGATTCTCTCCATTTCTATTTTGCCCTCTGCTTCTAGAATATCAGGGCAATTTTCCTGTAGTAATTGTTTGAAAATGATGTCAAGGCTCTTTTCCTGATCATGACTTTCAGGTATTCCAATAATTTTTAAATTATCTTTCCTAAGTCTGTTTTCCATATCAGTTGTTTTTTTCAATGAGATATTTCACATTTTCATCTAATTTTTCATTTTTTTTTGTTTTGAAGTATTGATTCCTGACTTCTTGCATCAATCTCCCTGAGTTCTATTCTTTGTCAGAAGGATTTGTTTTCCTCAGAGAGCTTTCTTATCTCTTTTTCCATCTGGCCAATTCTGCTTTGTAAAGTATTCTTCTCCTCAATAACTTTTTGAACTGTTTTGTCCATTTGACCTAAGCTGGTTTTTAGCATGCTATTTTCTTCAGCATTTATTTGGATTTCCTTGACTAAGCTGCTGACTTCATTTTCATGTTTTTCCTGCATCTCTCTCATTTCTTTTCCCAGTTTTTCTTCCAACTCCCTCATTTGATTTTCAAAGTCTTTTTTGAGCTCTGTCATAGCCTGAGCCCAATTTCTGTTTTTCTTGGAGTCTTTAGATGCAGGAGCTTGTGCTGCCTCATCTTCAGACTGAGTATTTTGATCCTTCTTGGGCTCATTTGAAAAATATTTCTCAATAGTCTTCCTCTTATTTCTCTGCTTGCTCATTTTCCCAGCCTGGGCCTGGTTTTGGGGTGCTTCCTGAGCTTTTGGGACACTCCCACAAGGGTCTCAGTGTGTGAGGCTCTGTCCTCCCTCCTGTCTGTGAATGACCATAAGCGCCCCCCTCTGCCACGGGGATGAGGTGGGGGGGGCCCTGTTGTTCTATGGGGGGGCCTAGACTGGGATCAGGATCTGAATGTGGACAGAGCCCCAGAGTCCTGTTCCAGGTGCAGAGGACAGAGCTCTGCAGTCTCTCTTCACTCCCCTCCCTCAGCTCAATGGGCTCATGCCCTGGGGGCTCCTGCTTACTGACTCTGCCTGCTTCTGTTTCTGGGTCTGGGCTGCTGAAAGACCAAGCTGCTTGCTGTGTGCCCTGAGGGCTGGGCTCCATGTGCTCATTCTGGCAGACATCCCCTGCTATTCCCCCATTTTGTGCCCAGTGCTCCTCGGGGTGCAGCTCAGGAGACTCCCCTCCTGCTGTGAGCCGTGGCTCCCGGCGCCCTGGGGCTGCCTCCGGGAGGCTGAAGTTCTTTCGCTCTGGTAGGTCACCCCTCTGGCGGGCAGCCCCTCTGACCCTGGGGAACAGAGCCTTTCTGCTCTTTTCCAGGTTACCTTGAGTATAACTGCCTCACTGGGTCCCTTTGTGGGTTCTGCCTCTCGAAAGTTTAGTTATAGGCCTTAGCTTATGAGTTTTATCAGAGAGCTCCTAAGACTGGATCCCTTCTTGTCGTCATCTTGGCTCCACCCGCTGCTATTTTCATTTTATACATGAATTCATACCATTTACATTCACAATTATATTTACTATAAATTTTTCCCAATTTTGTTTTCTTTTGCTTATCCTTCTCTTCTCTGTCTCTCATTCTCTCTCTCTCTCTCTCTCTCTCTCTCTCTCTCTCTCTCTCTCTCTCTATCTCTCTCTGCCTCTTTTTCTCTCTCTCTTTCTCTCCCTAGTCTCTTTGATCCATCCCCTTCTCTAAAGTCTGTTTTACTTTTGATCTGCCCTGTTATATCTTCTACTCCCTCTCTTTCTTTTCTTCCTTTTCTGTTGAGTAAAGCTTTTTCTGTTACCAATTGAATGCATAAACATATATATATATATACTTATATATACATATATAAAATTAAATATAAGCATATATAAATATATATTTGTATATATGTTTATATATTCCTTCTTTAAACTGATTTAGATTTAGATATTTTGATCTTACCTGTCCCTCCCCCATGGTAAAAACTCTTTCTTACATGCCTCTTTTATGTGAGATGATTTTCACTATTCTTCTCCCTTTTCCCTTCTCGCAGGACATCCCTCTTTCTGGACTATAGATTCTTTTAACAACATAATTAACTCACTCCCATACCATTTCTCCAAATGCCCAAATAATGATGAAATTCTTAGAAGTTACATATTTCATCATCTCATACAGAAAGATAAACAGTTTAATTTTATTGCGTTCCTTATGGCATGTCTTTCATGTTTATCTTTTTTCATATTTACCTTTTTTTCCCTTTAGTTTCTTTTTTTCCTTTTTTTTCAAGGCAATGGGGTTAAGTGGCTTGACCAAGGCCATGCAGCTAGGTAATTATTAAGTGTCTGAGGCTGGATTTGAACTCAGGTACTCCTGACTCCAGGGCCAGTGCTCTATCCCCTGCACCACCTAGCCACCCCCATATTTACCTTTTTTTTTTTTAGAGTTTCTAAGGCAATTCAGTTAAGTGGATTGCCCAAGGCTTCACAGCTAGGGAATTATTAAGTGTCTGAGGCCGGATTTGAACTCAGGTACTCCTGACTCCAAGGCCAGTACTCTTTCCACTGCACCACCTAGCCACCCCTCCATATTTACCTTTTAATGCTTCTTTTGAGCCACATTTCAAAGTCAAATTTTCTCTTTAGTTATAATCTTTTCATCAGGAATTCTTGAAAGTCCTCAGTTTTATTAAATATCCTTTTTCCCTTGAAATATTTTAGTCATTTTTGCTGAGTAGATTGTTCTTTGTTGTAAACCTAGACCTTTTCGCTGCCAGAATATCACATTCCAAGCCCGTTATTCTTTAAATGTGGTAACCACTAAATCTTATATGATTCTAACTATAATTCCATAAATTTTTTAATTGTTTCAGGCTATTTAAAATACTTTCTCTTTGGTCTGGGAGCTCTGGAATTTGACTAGAATTTTTCCTGTGAGTTTTCATTTTAGGACTTTTTCAGGTGGCAATTGGTAGATTCTTTCAATGTCTATTTTGCCTTCTTGTTCTAGGATATTAGAATAATTTTCCTTAACAATTTCTTGACATAAGATGGCAAGTTTTCTTTTAATCATGACTTTTAAATTACCCAATAATTCTTAGGTTATCTTTCCTTGAATTGTTTTCCAGATCAGTTGCTTTTCCAGTGAGAAATTTCACATTTCTTCAATTTTTTTTTATTTACTTGAATTTGGTTTATATAAATCTCATCAACTCATTATCTTCCATGTGACTAATTCTAATTTTTTTAAAGAATTGCTTTCTTCAGTGAGCTTTTGTACTTTTTTTCTATTGACCAATTCTGTTGTTTAAGGACTCATCCGGGGATTTTTAGGTCTGTTTTTTCAATTTGGTTATTTCTGTTTTTTAATGTCTCTTTTCATCCTTTCAGAATTTTCTTCCTTTGTTTTCATTTCTTTACCTTAATTTTTTACTATCACTCTTAATTGATTTTGAAAATAATTTTAGCTCTTCTAGAATTTTTTTTTTTTGAGCTTGGATCCAATTCACATTATTTGTTCTTTTAAGGCTTTGCTTGCAAAAAGTTTGCCTTCATTGTCTTCTGAGTTTGTATCCTGATCTCAATTGACACCACTGTAGTTCTTTAAAATCAGGTTCTTTCTTATTGTTTGCTCATTTTTCCACCTTATGTCTTGGTTTGGAATTTTATATAAATCTTAGTTTTGTTGCTGGCATAAGGTAGGGAGGAAGGGGACACTATCTTTTTGTATTATTGTTTTCAAAGCTAATAGTGGGGCTTGGAAGCTTTGGGTGCTTTGGTGGAGTGGGTAGTGATGTGAGTATTGCTCTCTTAGTCTGAACCCTTATCCTTACCCAGGAAGGACCATGATTCTTTGGCATTACAACCAACCAGGGACTCTAACTAGTTGGGTCCCTCTGGACAAAAAGTGCCAAGAAGTGGATCTAGACCACATGTCTCTCAGCAGCATCTAATCCATTGTCCTGTGCTAGCAAAAGGATGCTCTGTCATCTATTTATGACCAGTTTCCAGGACCACTTATCATCTCTGGTTTGTGAATTCCCCAAACTCCTTTTGTTTCTGTCATGATCATCTAGTCCCCCTCACCACTGTTTTTCATTCACAGTGGATCCAAGGAAGGTATGTTGGCTAGCCTCCTTACCCTGTGTCACAAATCTCTCTGAATTCCTAAGTTGTTTTGGTCTGGAAAATATCTCATTCTGACTTTTTGTTGACTCTGCCATTCCAAAATTCAATTTGAGGCATTATTGCAAAGCCGGTTGGAAGGGACTGTTGAGAGACTCAACTGATTACTTCCTCTACTCCACCATCTTGACTACCCACAGAAATGATATTTTGATATGTAAGCACATAACTTAAAAGAAACAAAGAAAGGAAAATATATTTAATGAATTTGAAAGAACTATGTCATGATGAAGTGTTTATATACTAATATAGGAGAAAAACATCAAATATATACTTCCAATCCTAATGTCTTCATGAATCCTCAAAGAATAAGGCAGAGGATATGGAGTCAGTGTTGCTATATTTTTAAAATGTCATATATTGTGGGATAATAAGTAAAAAAATGAAGGAAAGGTTGAAGAATGAATTACATATGATATTTAGATGTCTTTGAATCAACAAATGAAGATCAAATAGGTACACACATGCATGCACACACATATACACACATATAAAGACACTTTGTTGTCTCAACTCGACAGACAATTAAGATGGTGCAGAGAAAGAAGATAAGGGAG